>NC_051227.1:13351157-13488657 GCF_015220715.1 Pygocentrus nattereri
CTAATGCTACCAGATTAAAGCCACACAGGCTAATGCTAGCAGAGCTAGGCCACACAGGCTAATGCTAGCACACAGGCTCATGCTACCAGATCAAACCCACACAGGCTAATGCTAGCACACAGGCTAATGCTACCAGATCAAACCCACACAGGCTAATGCTAGCACACAGGCTAATGCTACCAGATCAAAGCCACACAGGCTAATGCTAGCACACAGGCTAATGCTACCAGATCAAAGCCACACTGGCTAATGCTAGCAAAGCTATGCTAAACGAGCCCAGAGCAGTCCACTGGAGAGGAAACGGGCGTTCTGGACGGCGAAGCTGCAGCTGGGACGCTTGTTGGCGCCTGTTGGGGGCCGTGATCAGCGCCATCGTGGCGTTTGTCCACCTGCCGTTTGCTTTTGTTTTCCATAGTTCAGGGAGATGCTCATTACGGACAATGCTTGTGAGAAACCTGAAGGCCATGTTTCGATTTCACACAGGTTTCCTTGCGATAAATGACGCCAAAGGACTATGTTTACGCTTTTCTTTGCATCAGCAAACAGCAGAGACTGATTTTTTTGGGAACCAGCACCTATAAAATAGCGGTAGACTCTTCACGTGCATGTGAAACACTGTGAAAGTAAGGCCGAACACAAACGGATCTTCTTACTGCGGTAATGATATATTTTTATTGGTAAAAACCGTATTGGACTCTTCCTGCATCACTACGGCCTCCGGACTCTCTCGCCCGTCGCCTCCCATTTAACTGATGGGAGAGTTTTTTCTTGGCCGCAGCAGAAAGTCACCCGAGAGTCGTGACGAGGCAGCGCGGCGCTACGGCAGGAGCAGGGCGGTCAGTGCAGGCCAAACCGTACAGCCCGGGGCTTTTCCCGTGATGCTGGGAGATGGAAACAGCCAGGAAAAGCAAACCGTGGATCAGAGCGGTGTTTGAGGAAGGGTCCCGGGACGTGTCTCCATTTAGTGTGAACATTACTGACGTAGTGAAACTGCACCGGAGGCAGCGGGTGGAGTACAGGCCGGGAGTTTTTTGTATTCTATTTCATGTTATTTTTGTAGCATAAAAGCAACATCAATTATTCATGTGATATGGGGAAAGGATTTAGCTCCTCTCTCTCTCTCTCTCTCTCTCTCTCTCTCTCTCTCTCTCTCTCACTCTGTGTGTGTCTCTCTCGCTCTCTCTGTCTCTCTTTCGCTCACTCTCACCTCTCTCTCTCTCTCTCACTCTCTCTTTCTCTGTGTCTCTCTCTCGCTCTCTCTCTCTCTCACCTCTCTTTCTCTCTGAGTCTCTCGCTCTCTCTGTCTCTCACCTCTCGCTCTCTGTCTCTCTCTCTCACCTCCCTCCCTCTCTCTCTCTCTCTCTCTCTCACCTCTCTGTGTCTCTCTCGCTCTCTGTCTCTTTCACTCGCTCTCTCACCTCTCTATCGCTCTCTCTCTCTCTTTCTCTGTCTCTCTCGCGCTCTGTCTCTTTCTCTCTCACCTCCCTCTCTCTCTCTCTCGATGTCTCTCTTTCGCTCGCTCTCTCTCACCTCTCTCGCTCTCTTTCTCTGTGTCTCTCTCTCTCTCTCACCTCTCTCTGTGTCTCTCTCGCTCTCTCCGTCTCTCTTTCGCTCGCTCTCTCTCACCTCTCTCTCGCTCTCTCGCTCTCTCTCTTTCTCTGTGTCTCTCTCTGTCTCTCACCTCTCACACTCTCTCTGTCTCTGTCTTAGTCTCTCTCTCTCTGTCTCTCTTTTTCTCTCTCTTTGTCACTCTGTCTTTCTCTTGCTCTCTCTGTTCTCTCTCTCTCTGGCTCTCACCTCTCTCTCTCTCTCTCTCTCTCTCTCTCTCTCTCTCTCTCTCTCTCTCTCTCTCTCTGTGTCTCACCTCACGCTCTCGCGCTCTCTCTGTCTCTGTCTTAGTCTCTCTCTCTGTCTCTCTTTTTCTCTCTTTGTCACTGTCTTTCTCTTGCTCTCTCTGTTCTCTCTCTCTCTGTCTCTCACCTCACGCTCTCGCGCTCTCTCTGTCTTTGTCTTAGTCTCTCTCTCTCTGTCTCTCTTTTTCTCTCTCTTTGTCACTCTGTCTTTCTCTTGCTCTCTCTGTTCTCTCTCTCTCTGCCCCCCCCCCCCCCGTTCTCTTGTCAGGATCTATTCGGAAGCTGAAGGGATGACGCGTCCACATCCGTCCGAGTCGATCGTGTCCTCTTTTTTTTTTTCTCGTGTGACATATTTTGTACAGCTTCTCTGTCAAACTGCGGAAAACGTGACGAAATGCGGAACGAAATAAACCATTTTTTGTCTACAGCTTGAGTCGTGTGTGCGTTTCTGAAACTACAGAGTCCGTGAGTTAATTCAATGTCTGACCGCTGACTGTGGGCAGTGACTGAGCAAATGATTTCTGTAATGTAACTTGATAATCACCACATCTCGGGGGGGCGTCACTCTGAGTGAGGGACCCTCGATTAGGGAGTCAGCAGTTTTCCTTAAAGGGGAACCCCACCAAATGTTTCAAAATTTCTCCTGGTCATTTTGTTCAGAGTGGGTTGGTATGAAATAGACTTAACAGTGGTCTCTGGTAATTTGTGTCCTCAATATTGTAATTTTGGCTTCAATATAGTAAATTGTGGCCACGTCCTATTAAACAATAATCACCAATAAATTTCCTTTGGGGACTATTTTGCCGCACAACACCCCGAATGTATCCCTCCACCATTAATATTTAAAATATATTTTAGACCACAATCTTCTCTAAACTATCATAAAACAGCGTCTCAGTCCTCAGGCAGTGAATTCAGAACCATTTCATGTAGGAACTTTCTGTGAGGAGCTTTTAGAGGGGGACGTCTGGTTCCTCCCCAGATCCCACAGGATACGGTTTGAACCTGCCATTTACTTGTGGCCCACATTCAAGATGGAATGATGGCACATAAAAGGTGGAGAGATGCAGTTGCTAGAACACAGGCTGTTTACACAGGGCCTCGTTTCAGCCACCTTTAAGCCGACAGTGCCAGAACTGACCCGGCTTACGCGGCTTTCCACTGTAGCACGGTGCCACCAGCTGCAGATGGCTGTGGCGGGATATGAACTCTTGTTCTCCTGATGATGGAGCAACTGGGATGAGGAGAAGCATTCCACTTTAAAAACAATGGTTCTTCAAGAGTTCTTTAGTAAAGAAACCGTTCTTTATAGCCCCAAAAAGTGTTCTTCTGTCGTTACGACGGTTTGTTACAATAAAGAACGCTTTTTTAAAAATGTTCTATATAAAACACATTCTCCAATTATCTGAAGAACCATTCCACCATGCAACGAACCCTGTAATCATGCACACAGCTCTTTGAGTGTTCCTGATTCTATACAGAACCATTTTCTTTACTAAAGAACCCTTGAAGAACCACCATTTCTAACTGTTGTGCTGAGGCAGGTTGTGTTAGACTAATGCAAATTAACATTTTAACCCAACGTTATTCTTTGTTCAAAAACCAAACAAAACGCCGCACAGGCCAACAAGTTTTGGGTTGGACTTTCACAGTGTACCATGCGGTACAGGCTGAGATCTGGATTAGTACAGTGTGCCCCCACAATCCTGTTAATCCCTGTTTAAAGCATAAATCATGTCCATGTAGCTCAGGTTGGCACTGACGGGCCTCACCAGAAGTAGCCCATATGTTTTGAGACATATGGGCCATATGGGCATTTTTAACATGCAATCTGCCAGTGTCAGTGGTTAGTGGCCCACATCCGCATGCTGTGTGGGCATCACCACCACTGTAAACAATTTTGATTCTGTAAGGTCCAGTCCCATTTCACCCCTCACCCCTCGTCCCTACCACTCAGCCCTCACTCTTCTGTTTTGGGCGTTCACATCTAGGGGTGGGGGGGGTCCTGATTCTTGTTGAGATAGAGGGGTAGGGCGAAGCTACATGACCCTTCAAACTGAGTTTTTTTCAGAGACTGCAAACAGAGAGATATGAGAAAACAAGAAAAACCAGTGAGACCAAAAACCAAAGAAATCCACAAATGTGAGAATTTTCTCTGTTACAAAATTACAATAACCACTTTTTTATCTTAGTTTAATGTCATTTCAGTGTATTTTGGCACAAAAAATCACTAGTACTATGCTGACGTCATGGTAGCTGGCTAGCTAACTTTCCCGTTCCACCTTAAATAGTCCAGCAGTTCTGACACCTAAAGCACCAGAATGTAACTGCTGCTCCATTTAAGGTGGAACAGGAAAATCTGAGTAAGAATCTGGAGAATATCTGACTTTGGCTTCATATCACTGAAGAATTAGAGGTGGGTGATAATAAATAATTGACCCCTCTTTGAAGGCTTATGATCCCTAAATGTAACTAAAGCCCAGTAGTGAGGAGCTGAACTTTACCCTCCTCTGCTGTCCCTGCAGACGGGCAGGGTCACCTACAAAGCAGTGCTTGTAGCTGTTAATGAAGTGATGCTCTTTATTTGAGGGTCTCATTTCAGAGGAAAGATCTCAACCACTGCCCTGTAACTCAGTTCCAAGGGGTTAGGGAGACATTCGAAAACAAGAGGTAGGGGTAAAAAGAAGAAATGGGACTGGTCCCAAGTTTCTCTACAATGAAGAATTTCACATCAAACCATTCTGAATGATCTCTTACCCTGCTAACAAAAGCAATAGAAACTGTTAAGTGTTTCTGTTGGTTCCTGCTGTTTTTTTTTTTGGGTTAATGTGTTTTGGCTTTTTTTGGGTTAGTATCATAGTTTAAGGGTCTTAATGGTTTAACAGGTGACCAATGGCTGATTCTAAAGGCATTTGATGGTTTTCTAATGAAATCTAAAGGTCTCTATTGGAAGGCTTTAGACAATTGCTACTTGTCCGTTTTCGGCAGGGTAACCATTTACCTATGCAGAAAATTCGCAGACTCTGGAGTTCCCCTTTGGGCCCGTGTAAAGCACAGCTGTGTGTGAGGTGGTGGAGATGAGGGATCGTGGTCTGGCTGGCCCCGGAGACGTGAAGGTCCTGTGTGAATATTTTATGCCGTGTAGACTGTGATAAAAAATACATGTGGCAGGAAAGCTACCAGGCCTTCTCCGCCGAGGAAGATGCACTCCAGATACCATCTGTCCAGGTCGTCAGCACGGACTGACATTCAGCAAGGGCCCGAAAAAAACATTTCATCCTGTGGGGTATGATGGGAATGTGGGACGGACGCAGCCTGTTTACAGAGTCAGCTCAGCATCTCCGTCTCTATCAGAGAGCAGCTGCTCCTCCGTCTGACTCTCCTGACTTCACTACAATCACAGCGCTTACTGCAGGACTGAGGCCGTAGAGTAGCTGCTGTAAGGGCTACAGGTCTACAGTCACCCTACAGCTCGTCTTTTGGGTGTGGTTAGAGAGAAGGAGACAGGGAGTGAGTGAAATGGGGATAGAGAGTGAAAGACAGGTACTGAAACAGCAGAAAGAGGGATAAAGAGAAACAGAAAAGAGGCTGAGAAAAGTAGAGAGAGGGGAAGGAAAGAGATAAAGAAACGAGATGGAGAGAAACAGGACAGAGGTGTAGAGAAACGGGGAAGAGAGATCCAGAAACGGGACAGAGAGGCGGTAAAAGGGGGGAGAGAGAGAGAGTGTGTGAATGAGAGATAGTAACAGAGGGGAGAGAGAGCGGTGCAGAAAGGGGAGAGAGGCAGTAACAGGGGAGAGAGGTACAGTAACAGAGGGGAGAGAGAAAAAGATACAGAAAAAGGGGAGAGAGAGGTACAGAAATGGGAGAGAGACACAGTAAAGGGAGAGAGACACAGTAACAGGGGAGAGAGCGAGGTATAGAAATGGGGGGAGATAGAGAGAGACACACACACAGTAACAGGAGAGAGAAAGATACAGAAATGGGAGAGACAGACACAGTAACAGTGGAGAGAGAGAGGAACAGTTACAGGGGAGAGAAAGAGGTACAGAAACAGGAGAGAGAGAGAGTAACAGGGAAGAGAGAGGTACAGAAATGGGAGAGAGACACAGTAACAGGGGAAAGAGAGACAGTAACGGGAGACAGCAAGGTACAGAAACGAGAGAGAGACAAGATACAGAAACAGGACAGAGAGGGGTACAGAAATGGGAGAGAGAGACACAGTAGCAGGGGAGAGAGAGAGGTACAGAAATGGGAGAGACACAGTAACAGGGAAGAGAGAGGTACAGAAACGGGAGAGAGACACAGTAACAGGGAAGAGAGAGAGGTACAGAAATGGGAGAGAGACACAGTAACAGGGAAGAGAGAGAGGTACAGAAATGGGAGAGACACACAGTAACAGGGGGGAGAGAAAAAGATACAGAAACGGGAGAGAGAGAGAGGTACAGAAATGGGAGAGGGACACAGTAACAGTGGATAGAGAGACAGTAACAGGGGAGAGATCGAGGTACAGAAACAAGAGACAGAGACGAAAAGATACAGAAACAGGACAGAGAGAGGTACAGAAATGAGGGAGAGAGAGAGATACAGAAACGGGAGAGACAGACACAGTAACGGGAGAGAGAGAGGAACAGAAACTGGGGAGAGAGAGACAGTAACAGGGAAGAGAGGGGGGGGGACAGTAACAGAAGAGAGAGGTACAGAAATGGGAGAGATCGTAATAGGGGAGAGAGAGAGTAACAGGGAAGAGAGGTACAGAAATGGGAGAGAGACACAGTAACAGGGGAAAGAGAGACAGTAACGGGAGACAGCGAGGTACAGAAACGAGAGAGAGAGACAAAAAGTTACAGAAACAGGACAGAGAGGGGTACAGAAATGGGAGAGAGAGAAAGTAACAGGGGAGAGAGAGACAGTAACAGGGAAGAGAGAGGTACAGAAAGAGAGAGAGAGAGTAATGGGAGAGAGAGAGGTACAGTAACAGGAGAGACCATAATGGGAGAGAGAGAGGTACAGAAACGGGAGAGAGAGAGAGAGACAGACACAGTAACGGGAGAGAAATAGGTAACAGGAGAGATTGTAACGGGGAGAGAGAGAGGTATAGAAACAGGAGAGATCGTAACAGGGGAGAGAGAGAGGTACAGAAACAGGAGAGATTGTAACGGGGAGAGAGAGAGGTACAGAAACAGGAGAGATCATAACGGGAGAGAGAGAGAGAGAGGTACAGAAACAGTAGAGATTGTAACAGGGGAGAGAGCGAGAGGTACAGAAACAGGAGAGATTGTAACAGGGGAGAGAGAGAGAGGTACAGAAACAGGAGAGATTGTAACGGGGAGAGAGAGAGAGGTACAGAAATGGGAGAGACCGCAACAGGGGAGAGATAGAGGTACAGAAGTAGAAAAGAGAGAGAGAGTAACAGGGAAGAGAGAGAGAGAGAGGTACAGAAATGTGAGAGAGACACAGTAACAGAGAAGAGAGAGAGGCACAGAAACGGGAGAGAGACATGGTAACAGGAGAGAGAGAGGTACACAAATGGGAGAGAGACACAGTAACAGGGGAGAGGGAGAGAGATACAGAAACGGGAGAGACAGAGGAACACAAACTGGGGAGAGAGAGACAGTAACAGGGAAGAGAGGTACACAAACGGGAGAGAGAGAGACTAGAGAGAGAGAGGTAAAGAAATGGGAGAGACCATAACAGGGGAGAGAGAGGTACAGAAATGGGAGAGAGACACAGTAACAGGGAAGAGAGAGAGGTAAAGAAATGGGAGAGGCCATAACACGGGAGAGAGAGGTACAGAAATGGGAGAGAGACACAGTAACAGGGAAGAGAGAGAGGTACAGAAACGGGAGAGAGATACAGTAACAGGGGAGAGAGGGGGGGCAGTAACAGAAGAGAGAGAGGTACAGAAATGGGAGAGATCGTAATAGGGGAGAGAGACAGAGTAACAGGGAAGAGAGGTGCAGAAATGGGAGAGAGGCACAGTAACAGGGGAAAGAGAGACAGTAACGGGAGACAGCGAGGTACAGAAACGAGAGAGAGAGAGAAACAGGACAGAGAGGGGTACAGAAATGGGAGAGAGAGAAAGTAACAGGGGAGAGAGAGACAGTAACAGGGAAGAGAGAGGTACAGAAAGAGAGAGAGAGAGAGAGAGAGAGAGAGAGTAATGGGAGAGAGAGAGGTACAGTAACAGGGGAGAGACCATAACGGGAGAGAGAGAGGTACAGAAACGGGAGAGAGAGAGAGAGAGACAGACACAGTAATAGGAGATATTGTAACGGGGAGAGAGAGAGTTACAGAAACAGGAGAGATTGTAACAGGGGAGAGAGAGAGGTACAGAAACAGGAGAGATTGTAACAGGGGAGAGAGAGAGGTACAGAAACAAGAGAGATTGTAACAGGGGAGAGAGAGAGGTACAGAAACAGGAGAGATTGTAACGGGGAGAGAGAGAGGTACAGAAACAGGAGAGATCATAACAGGGGAGAGAGAGAGAGGTACAGAAACAGGAGAGAGTGTAACAGGGGAGAGAGAGAGAGAGGAACAGAAACAGGAGAGATTGTAACAGGGGAGAGAGAGAGAGAGGTACAGAAACAGGAGAGATTGTAACGGGAGAGAGAGAGAGGTACAGAAACAGGAGAGATTGTAACGGGGAGAGAGAGAGGTACAGAAATGGGAGAGACCGTAACAGGTGAGAGATAGAGGTACAGAAATAGAAAAGAGAGAGAGAGGTACAGAAATGTGAGAGAGACACAGTAACAGAGAAGAGAGAGAGGTACAGAAATGGGAGAGAGAGACAGTAACAGGGAAATGAGAGGCACAGAAACGAGAGAGAGACATGGTAACAAGAGAGAGAGAGGTACACAAATGGGAGAGAGACAGTAACAGGGGGGAGAGAGAGACACACGGTAACGGGAGAGGGAGAGAGGTACAGAAACGAGAGAAGAGACAGAAATGAGAGAGAGACAGTAACAGATATGAGAGAGAGAGAGAGAGAGAGAGAGAGAGAGAGAGAGAGAGATACAGAAATGGGGGAGAGAGAGAAAAAGACACCATAACAGAGGGGAGGGAGAAGGAGAGAGATACAGAAATGGGAAAGAGAGGAAGAGATACAGTAACGGGGAGAAAGAGAGAGAGAGAGAGACACATTAACAGAGGGGAGAGAGAAAGAGAGGCACAGAAACAGGAGAGAGAGAGAGAGAGAGAGAGAGAGAGAGAGAGAGATTCAGAAACAGAGGGAAGATAAAAACGAGTTGCCTGATGACCTTCTCTGTTTTCTAAAGGGTCTTTGCTGCCCCCTTGTGGATTTAACACCTTAACATCAGTATTTAGCTGTATTCACACTGACTAGCCACTTAATTTGGTGCACCTCCTTGTTTCTATACTCATTGTCCATTTTATCAGCTCCACTTACTGTATAGTTACAGACTGTAGTCCATCTGTTTCTCTGATACCTTGTTAGCCCCCTTTTACCCCGTTCTTCAGTGGTCAGGACCCCCATGTAGAGAGCAGGTACTATTTGAGTGGTGGGTCATTCTCAGCACTACAGTAACACTGACGTGGTGGTGGTGTGTTAGTGTGTGTTGTGCTGGTCTGAGTGGATCAGATACATCAGTGCTGCTGGAGTGAGTGTCCACTCAATGTCCACTCTATTAGACCCTCCTACATTGTCGGTCAACCTTGTAGATGTAAAGTCAGAGACGATAGCTCATCTGCTGCTGCACAGTTTGTGTTGGTCATCCTCTAGTCCATCATTGGTGGTCACAGGACGCTGCCCACAGGACACTGTTGGCTGGATATTTTTGGTTGGTGGACTATTCTCAGTCCAGCAGCGACACTTGGGTGTTTAAAAACTCCAGCAGGACTGCTGTGTCTGATCCACTCAGACCAGCACAACACACACTAACACACTACCACCACGTCAGTGTTACTGCAGTGCTGAGAATGATCCACCACCCAAATAGTACCTGCTCTGTGAGGGTCCATGGGGTCCTGACTGTCACATATTATGTACCTAAGGGGCACCCGTAGTTCTGAAACTTGCGCATGTACGTAAACAAAGAAGCAAGGGTGAACTGCATGTGTTGTCCCTCGTCCATACTTTACATGGTGTCAGAATAAAGTAAAAGAGCTAGTGACTAAAATGGCACAGTTGCAGCCACCTTCAGCACTGTGTCTGCTAGGCAATCTCGCCGAAAATTGGAGAGTGTGGGTGCAAAAGTTTGACCTATTTCTCACCACGAGTGGCATCACTGAGATGTCTGAAAAAGTGCAATGCGCCACCTTTCTGCACGTCACAGGAGAAGAAGCAGTGAAGGTCTACAACACATTCCAATTCAGAGAGGAAGAAACAAATAAAATAAATGTGTTGAAAAACAAGTTCAAGGATTACTGCGAGCCAAGATAGAACCTACCATACATTCGCCATTTGTTCTTCACGAGAGGTTCTAGTTGAAAGCTTTGATGCGTACGTCACAGATCTGAAGAATAAGGCAAAAGACTGAATTCGGTGAATTGCTTGACTTGTTAATCAGAGACAGGATTGTTTGTGGTATTAAGGAAGACCAAGTGCGGGCAAGACTGTTAAGAGAATCAGATCTGACATTGACAAAGGCCATAGATATCTGTCGTGCAAATGAAGTGACATCCAGTCAAGTGAAAATGCTCAATGAAGAAGTTAAAATAAACAAGATCAAATGCATCAGAAATACAAAACAGAATGACAGAAACAAAACAATGACAGTTGGGTTTGAACCCAAAAATAAATCCAAACTAGAAGCAACAGAAACAATCTGCTCCAGATGTGGTTACGAACATAAACAGAAACAATGTCCTGCCTATGGCCAAGTATCACTTCGCCAATACATGAGAAACAAAAAATCAGATCAGTATGATGAGAAAAATGCATGCAGTAGAGCAAAAGCCAGAGCAGGAAGATTTCTTTATTGGAACGATTGAAATCAAAAGAACAGAAAATCTGAAAACCATTGGCAACACTTGGAACAAAGCTCAAAAATTCAGCGTGCAAAAACTGCTCATATATTCTGGCCACCACATGTCAACATTGAGAAAGCTAACACTCACCTGTGAACACAAAAGCCAAAAATGCAAAATTGAATTATACATTGTTGAAGGTTGCCCTGCGCTGGACTGGCGACCTGTCCAGGGTGTATCCTGCCGTCCACCCGATGACTGCTGGGATAGGCTCCAGCATCGATCCCCCCCCCCCCGTGACCCTGACAGAGAAGCGGCTTAGAAAATGGATGGATGGATTGTTGACAGTGAGGTACCAGCAATACTAGGACATGAGACATGTAAGATGTTAGGTGTGATTAGAAGAGTGCATGGAATCACAACTGAAAATGACATTTTGAAAGACTTTGATGATCTGTTCACTGGTCTTGGATGCCTACCAGGGCATCACCACATTCAAGTAGATCCCAAGGACTCACCAGCGATTCATCGGCCAAGAAAAACCCTGATTGCCCTGAAAGACAAAATCATTGATGAACTGAACTACAGAAAATGGAGAAAATGGGAGTAATCACCACACAGCATGAACCGGCTGAGTAAACAGCATGGTCACAGTGGTGAAACCATCAGGATATGTATTGATCCCCAAGACCTTAATAAAGCAATTAAATGAGAACACTACCCACTGCTCACAGTAGAAGAGGTGGTTTCCAGCATAACAAATGCAAAAATATTCTCTGTGCTAGAAGCCAATCAAGGATTCTGGCAGATCAAACTTGACAACGAAAGCTCCAAGCTCTGTACATTTAACACATCCATTGGGAGATACTGATTCCTTCAACTTCCTTTTGGGGTGTCCTCAGCCTCTGAGGTATTTCAAAGGTCAATTGCACAGATGACTGAAGGCCTGGAAGGTGTTGGCGATGTTATGGACGATATCTTAGTCTGGGGTAAAACAGTCAAGGAACATGACAGCAGACTCGTCCAAGTGCTGAAAAGGGCAAGACAGCGGAATTTGAAACTCAACAAAAACAAGTGCAAGATCATAACATCACAAATCCGGTACATTGGACATATACTATCTGCAGAAGGTCTCAAGCCAGATCCAGAGAAAGTGAGAGCTGTAACACATATGCCTACACCAGAAAACAAGCAAGCACTCATGAGATTCATGGGCATGATCCAGTACCTTTCCAGGTTTATTCCCAACCTGTCAGCAATCAGTGCACCTCCCAGAAAACTGTTTGAGCATGACAGTCAGTGGCACTGGGAACAAGGTAAAGCACAAGGTTTTGAAAAGCTGAAATCTTTGCTCACAAACACTCCCACACTAAAGCTCTATGATGTAAAAGTACCTGTGACACTATCTGTTGATGCGAGCTCAGAAGGCATTGGAGCAGCTGTTCTTCAGGATGGAAAGCCAGTGGCTTTTGAATCTCGTGCAATTACTGACTCACATGGTTGTGAAAAGAAAAAGAAATACTGATTGAAAGTGACCACAAGCCTCTAGAAACCATATTCAAAAAGCTGCTGCACAAGGCCCCACCAAGGTTACATCGAATGTTGCTCAGGCTTCAAAAATACATTCTCTGTGTCAAATACAAACCAGGCAAAGAAATGCACATCTCAGATAAAACTGAGTCGTGCACATCTGAATGAGCAGACTGAAGACTTGCTAGGCAAAGAACTAGAAGTGAACTGGACCATGACACAGCTGCCCATATCTGAAGAAAAGCTAACCACATTCCAAAAGGCAACAGCTAACGATCCAGAGATGCAACTACTACGCACAATGACTATCGATAGATGGCCCAATGAGAAAAATGCCATCCCAAAGGAAATCCAAGCACATTGGACATTCAAAGAGGAAATAAGCTACGCATCAGGACTGCTGTTCAAAGCTGCCAAAATCATTGTCCCAAATCAGCTATGACAAGAAATGCTGAACAGAATCCATGAATCACACATTGGAGTGTTAAAATGCAAAGAAAGAGCAAGGGCCATCTTGTACTGGCCTGGCATGTCAGCTCAAACAGAGGACTTTGTGTCACAATGTGCTGTGCGCAATGCCAACAGAAACAACAATCCAAGAGAGCCTCTATTGTCCCATTCACTGCCAGGAAGACCATGGTCCACTGACCTGTTCCACTACAATGGAGGAGAGTACCTCCTATGTGTAGATTACTATTCCAAGTTCCCTGAGATCAGCAAACATTCCTACACAACTGCCCAAGGCATCATCATGTCTCTAAGATCAGTGTTTGCCAGGCACATGCCAGACATTGTTGTGTCTGATAATGGTCCACAATATGCCAGTGCAGAATTCAGCAACTTTCCAAGAGACTGGGAGTTCAAACGCATAACGTCAAGTCCAGGACATACACAGTCAAACGGCCAAGCAGAAAGAATCATGCAGACCATCAAGAATGTACTCAAGACAGCTCAAGATGGTAAAGGTGATCCATACATTGCACTGTTGCAATATAGTAACACACCACTAGACGGCATAGGTTACTCACCAGCACAGCTACTGATGGGCCATCAATTGAAATCCAAACTTCCTACCTCCAATGTTCTATTAACACCTAAAAGCAAAATTCAGGTTCAGGACAATCTGGAGAGGAGACAAGTCAAGCAGAAGAGCTATTATGACAGACAGACAAAGAACCTGCCAAGCATATACATAGGAGACAAGGTGAGAATTCAGAGAAGGCAACATTAGCAACCTGTTATTGTGATCAGCAAGCATAAGCAACCAAGATCATTCATTGTTCAGATGCCAGATGGAAGAACCAATAGGAGAAACCGGAAACACCTCCTGAAACAGCTGAATAGGACTTCCCATCAGCCTCACACAATGTTGTTGTTGATTTTTGTTTCAAGCCGCAGGTCAGTGAATCTGGTTCACCTGCTGAAGCTGGTTTTGCAGAACAATCTGATTTAACTGAGAAACATTCGAGAGAGGAATACTTTACAAGGTCTGGAAGACAAGTGAAAACGCCAGCAAGATACAAATGCTGAATCTTGGACACACACATACACAGGACATAGTTTAAGTTACCGTTGATCAGCTGACTGAATTGAAACTTACTGTCATATATGCACCACAGAACTGTTCAGATTATTATGCAAAGTCAAGCTATTCTTGTACACATGCTGTCACATGTACAGTTCATGTAGTTAGCAAACATGGAGACTTCATATCTCACGCTTCCCTTACTTTGTTTGGAGAGCATTATAGTCTGAAATTGTTTGTATTAACGTTGTTGACATTTGGTTCTGCACAGCCCAAAGCATGTATGTTTACAAAGTTATATGCATATTCAAAGAAAAAAAACGAGTCTGACTTACTGCCGGCCATGCAAACCAAACTCCTGCTTTGTTTGTACAGGGCCTGAATGGCTCGTAGCAAAGAGCCATGTACCCCATACTCCCGAAGCACCTCCCACAGAATACCCCGGGGAACACAGTCGAATGCCTTCTCCAAATCCACAAAGCACATGTGGACTGGTTGGGCAAACTCCCATGAACCCTCCAGAATCCTGGAGAGGGTGAAGAGTTGGTCCAGTGTTCCACGACCAGGGCGGAACCTGCACTGCTCCTCCTGAATCCGAGGTTTGACTATAAGCCGGACTCTCTTCTCCAGTACCCCTGCATAGACCTTACCAGGGAGGCAGAGGAGTGTGATTTCCCCTGTAGTTGGAACACACCCTCCGGTCCCCCTTTTTAAAAAGAGTCACCACCACCCCAGTCTGCCAATCCAGTGGCACCGCCCCCAATGTCCACACAATGTTGAAAAGTCGTGTCAGCCAAGACAGCCCCACAACATCCAGAGCCTTGAGGAACTCGGGACGGATCTCATCCACTCCTGGAGCCCTGCCGCCAAGGAGCTTTTTAACTACCTTAGCGACTTCGGCCTCAGTAATGGACAAGCATATTCCTGTGTCCCCAGACTCTGTCTCCTCACTGGAGAACGTGTTGGTGGGATTGAGAAGGTCCTCAAAGTATTCCTTCCACCGCCCAATGACGTCTTCAGTCGAAGTCAGCAGCACACCATCTCCACTATATACAGTGCTAGTGGCACACTGCTTTCCCCTTCTGAGTCGCCTGACGGTTTGCCAGAATCTTTTCAGAGCCGACTTAGTCACTTTCCAAGGCCTCACCGAACTCTTCCCACACCCGGGTTTTTGCCTTGGCAACGACTGAAGCCGCAGATCGCTTGACCTGTCGATACCTGCCAGCTGCCTCTGGTGTCCTACAGGCCAACCATGCCCAGTAGGACTCCTTCTTCAGCTTGACGGCATCTCTCACCTGGGGTGTCCACCACCGGGTTCGAGGATTACCGCCTCAAAAGGCACCAACTACCTTGCGACCACAGCTACAGTCAGCCGCTTCAACAATGGAGGAGCGGAACATGGCCCATTCTTAGTCAATGTCCCTCACCTCCCCCGATATCTGGTCAAAGTTCTGACGGAGGTGTGAGTTGAAGATCAATCTGACAGGTTCTTCTGCCAGACGTTCCCAGCAAACCCTCACTATACGTTTGGGTTTGCCTGGTCTGACCGGTATCTTCCCCCACCACCTGATCCAACTCACCACTCAGACAGCTCAGCTCCTCTCTTTACCCGAGTGCCCAAAACACATGGCCGCAAGTCCGATGACACATTTGATGTGTCACGATGACACGATGACTGATTGACTACAAGGTCAATCATTGAACTGCGGCCTAGGGTGTCCTGGTGCCATGTGCACATATGGACATCCTTGTGTTCAAACATGGTGTTCGTTATGGACAAACTGTGGTTTGCTCAGAAGTCCAAAAACTGAACACCACTCGGGTTCAGATCAGAGAGGCCATTCCTCCCAATCACACCCCTCCAGGTCTTACTGTCATTGCCCACGTGAGCGTTGAAGTCCCCCAGTAGGACAATCAAGTCTCCAGGAGGAGCACTTTCAAGCACCCCTCCCAAGGACTCTAGGAAGGCTGGGTACTCATGCACCGAACAGCAGTTCAAAGCACAGACAACAGTCAGGACCCGTTCCCCAACCCGAAGGTGTAGGGAAGCTACCCTCTGTCCACCGGGGAAAACCCCAACATACAATCACCGAGTCGAGGGGCTATGAGAGAGCCCACACCTGCCCGCCGCCTCTCACCATGGGCAACTCCAGAAAAGAATAAAGTCCAGCCCCTCTCAAGGAGATTGGGCCCAGAGCCCAAGCTGTGTGTTGAGGTGAGCCCGACTATATCTAGACGGTATCTCTCAACCTCGTGCACCAACTCAGTGAGGTAACGTTCCAAGTTCCAAAAGCCAGTTTCAGCAACCGAGGATCAGAACGCCAAGGCCCACGCCTTCGGACACTGCCCGATCCACAATGCACCGAACCCCTACTACTGGCCCTCTCATCGGTGGTGGGTCGATGGGAGGGGGGACTCATGTAGCTCCTTTGGGCTGGGCTGGGCCCGGCCGGGCACCATGAGTGAATGCCCGGCCACCAGACGCTCGCTGGCGAGCCCCTCCCCCAGGGCTGGCTCCAGGGTAGGGCCCTGGTAACCCTGATCACCCCTATATGGAATGTTGATGATGGGAAATAGTAGAAAGTCTGAAAAAAGTGAAGTTTTCTTCATCTCACAACACCCTGCGTGTATCCCTCCACCATGCATGGATTTTGAAATACATTATAGGACCGGAATCTTCTCACAACTGCCGTAAAACACTAAAAACCGTAAAAAAACTACTCCGAATGACGCATTGAATTATGCAAAAATTTTGATAAATGGGTGGAATTACACTTCAACATACAGAGACAAACACGGTAAGAGGATAAACTGTGCAAAAACTAGTAACAGTTCTCCTTAAACTACAGAAAGTGTGTGAAATTTGTTCGTACAGTGTAAAAGTGTGTGAAGGTCATACGAGGCAGGTTGATGTGTGTAGAGCATCTGCTGAAAATCTATACTCCAAAATAAACATCCTGAGTGGAGATTTGCAGATGGACATGATGCGCTACAGTGTGATCTGAAGTCGATATTTTTGCCTAACAATGAAATTCAATAGGTTAAAAAGGCCCTAATGGACATCACACTGAAGACGATCCGGCTCTTTCAACTTTCTGTCAGGACATAAGTGACCAGCGGTTCAGAGGCCTGTATAAAATGAGACCTGGTAAACAAAAAGAACTGCAGGAAAAAATCGATAAAAATCTCTCTTAAACTTTTCTTGTATGACCCCATTCACAAAGGGTTGTAATGCTGTCCGTAATGTAAATAAGAACAGAATGATATGCAAATCATTTAAACCCTATATTTTATTAAAAATGGTACAAAGGCAACACAGCAAATGTTGAAACATATTTTATTGTTTTTGGGACAGGAGCAACAAAAGACTGAAGCTGTTTAATGCAAACCACCTGGTGGAACATCTCACAACTAATTTGGTTAAACTGGCAAAAGGTCAGTCACATGATTGGGTATAAAAGAACATCTCAGACAGGCGGAGCCTTTCAGAAGTAGAGATGAGGAGGGTTCACCACTCTGTGAAAGACTGCACCATCAAATAGAGCAGCAAATTAAGAAAAATGTTTCTCAACATAAAACAGCAAAGGACATCTGCTTTTCATCGTCTACGGTACATAATATCATTAAAAGATTCAGAGAATCTGGAGAAATCTCTGTATGTAAGGGACGAGGTCAAAAACCAGTATTTGCTGGCTGTGATCTTTGGGCCCTCAGGCTGTGCTGCATTAAAAATAGACATGATTCTGTAGTGGAAATCACTGCATGGACTCAAACACTTTTGAAAACCACTGTCTGTGAAAACAGTTAATCACTGCATCCACAAATGCTGTTAAAAACACAAACACTCTAAAATACAAAGAAGAAACCAAATATAAACAGGATCCAGAAACCCTGCCACCTTCTCTGGGCCTGAGAACACAATATTTTGTGTTTCCCATGGAGATGCACTAATGGATTGATATTTATTATATTTATGTCGTCTTATGTTCCCAAAAAATCCTAATTCATTTTTAAATGATTTTCCAGCTTCTCTTTATTCCTTCGAATTAAAAAGACTGGTTTTGATATTCTGCGTTTAATGAAGAGCTCCAACAACTTTTCAAAATTCCTCCATGATTCAGTGTTCAGATATGGTTTGGAGACTGTGGCTCTGTCTAAAAGACAGGAGGCTGAGCTGGAGGTGGCGGAGATGAAGATGCTGACATTTTCGTTGGGAGTGACAAGGATGGACAAGATTAGAAATGAGCAGATCAGAGTGACAGTGAAGGTGGAGCAGTTTGGAGATAAAGCCAGAGAGGCCAGGTTGAGATGGTTTGGACATGTGTTGAGGAGGAATAGTGGATATATTGGGCAATGAATGTTGGAGATGGAGCTGCCGGGTAGAAGGAGAAGAGGTAGACCTCAGAGAAGGCTTATGGATGTAGTGAAGGTGGATATGGAGATGGTTGGTGTAAAAGTAGAGGAGGCAGATGATCCGCTGTGGCGACCCCTAAAGGGAGCAGCCGAAAGAAGAAGAAGAAGATTCAGTGTTCAGATGTAATCATAGCGGTTCAGAGCGGTTTGGTGTGAAATGGTTCAGATGTCTTTACAGTGGTGGTGATGGGAACCAGGCGTCGCCATGACTACAACACAAATATAGACATTTTATTTACTATCCAGAACCACCAGAGAACCTACATGAGTCTTCTGAGTTTATATGGAATGTTGATGATGGAAAATAGTGGAAAATCTGGAATAATCAGTTTTCTTTGGGGACTATTTTGCCGCACAGCTCCCTGCATGTCTCCCTCCACCATGAATGGAGTTTAACTTCTCTAAACTATCATAAAACAGCGTCTCAGTCATCAGGCAGTGAATTCAGAACCATTTCATGTAGGAACTTTCTGTGAAGAGCTTTTAGAGGGGGACCTCTGGTTCCTATCACCACCACTGTGAACAGTTCTGACTCGGTAAGTTTATCTAGAACACCAAAACACTCTGAACCGCTCTGTTTACATCTTAACCAGTTAATTATGAAGAAAGTTGGGAAAACGCTCGGTGGAGTTCCCCTTCAAGTTGTGCTCTATCAGATACAATGATCATACAAGTACTGATCACAGTACTTCCAGCAGGGGGCAGCACTGTTATGGCAGAAGACATGACAGCAGTGACCTCTTCATGATGGCTGCTACTTGTTTGAGCTGTGCTAATGTACTTTAGTCCATGTTTAAAGATAAGTGTATAGTACAATAACACAAACTATTTCACAGCTTCTTGTTTTAATGTTCCACTCCACCTTAAATGCATTCTCACCCTTTCAGCAGGCTGCAGACACCACAATGCAACTGCTGCACTATTAAGGTGGAACAGAACATTTAGAACAGAGGTGCTCAATCCTGGTCCTGGAAATCTACCATTCTGGACAATTCAGATCCAACAGACCTGGCTCTAATGCTCAGATGCTCCTGAAGGGCTTCATTACCTGGATCAGGTGTGTAAGATTAGAGTTGGAGCTAAACTCAGCAAGGTGTTACATCTCCAGGAGCATGACTGGGCACCCCCGATTTAGATCAAGAAGCTGCTGAGTACGAGGCCAAATTCAGTAGCAGATCTGAGGTAAGTGTGTGATGATTAAGGCATGCATTAACACCTCGCCAGTCGGTGGAGTACACAGTTCCATTTCACGGCAGCAACATTTTGAAAGTTGGTGGAGTTCCCCTGTAGGTACTTAAAGTTCATTATGGTTTGATGGAGACCTTTGTGCTGTGAGAACATATTTTAATACAATTTAACATACGCTCTTGCAAACTGTGGTTCTACAAGGGTTCTTTATTAAGGATAGTGGTTTTGTGTAGAACACCTTTTGCATGATTAAAGAATTCTTTGCATAGTGAAATGGTTCTTCAGATGGAGAATGTGCTGTAGGTGGTTCTGTATAGCGGCAAAAATCGCTTGGCAACAGTGCTATATAGAACTACGTTTAACACGTTCTCCATCAATTTGAAGAGCCGTTTCACAATGCAAAGAACCATTTAGGCATAGAACCATGTTTAAGACCTTCTCCATCAATTTGAAGAACTGTTTCACAATGCAAAGAACCATTTAGGCATAGAACCACATTTAACACCTTCTCCATCAATTTGAAGAACCGTTTCACAATGCAAAGAACCATTTAAGCATAGAACCACTTTTAACACATTCTTCATCAATTTGAAGAACCGTTTCACAACACAAAGAACCATTTAGGCACAGAACCATGTTTAACACATTCTCCATCAGTCTGAAGAAGAATTTCACAATGCAAAGAACCATTTAAGCATGAGCAAGTTCTCAAATGCAGTGTTATGCATTTAATTTCCACTGCTCTTAAAAAAATATGGTTCTCTAGGGGTTCTTTGGCAATGACACTGGTTCTGTATAGAACCGAGAACACTCAAAGAATGCTTTGCATGCTTAAATGGTTCTCTGCATGGTGAAGCGGTTCTTCAGGGTTGATGAAGAATGTGTTGTGTATGGTTCTACACAGAACCATAAAGGGTTCTGCCATCGCTAAGATGCTTAGCAGAGCCCTTTTCGGTGCTATACAGAACCACTTTCAAAAAGCTTCTATGTAGAACCATCTCCAGCACCTTCTCCAGCAGTGTGAAGAACCCTTTCACCATTTAAGCGTGCTATGGTTCTTGATAGTGCTCGTGGTTCTGTGTAAAGCACCCTTAAAGAACCGTCTTGTTTGTAAGTGTGTGTTAAACCACGGGGCTTGAATTGCGTTTGTGACGACGCTGCGTTCCGTCGGGCGCGCGCCTCTACGCAACAGTGCACGTGGCGAAGCTGATGAATCCAGATGTGTCTCTGAGCTAACTCTCACGCGATGTCCCGCCGCGCGCACGTGCTACTCCACCTGGTGGCGCGCGTGATGATAAGAGCTCGCGCTCACATCCCGAGAAGCCGCGCGGACCTGCAGTCCTTCCTGCTGGACTTCATTCACGGAGCGAGCCCTCACAGCGCTGCCTGTGTGAGGAGGAGGACCCTCAGAGAGGACGCGGTGAGGGTCCTGCTGGAGAGGAGCGCCCACACCGGCCTGACCATCACAGCCAGGTAACTTGCCCCTTCTGAGGGCAAATCTCTGATTTGATCTGCACAGGACGCCTGTGTGGTTGTATATAGCGCCAAAAAGGGTTCTGCTATTGTTACAAAGTGTAAAGAAATGGCCCTGATAATACATTTAGCATAGACATGCTGCACCATAGCAACTGCCTAGCAACATCCTAGCAACCACCTGAAATACCACATAGCAGCACCATAGAAACCAAATGGAAGACCAAAGCCACCACCTAGCAACACCCTGATGACAACCAGACCACTCATACCAACTGAACCAACCAGTCATAGGAACTGCCTAGCAACATCCTAGCAACCACCTGAAATACCATAGCAAACACATAGCAGCACCCTAGAAACCAAATGGAAGACCACGGCTACCACCTAGCAACGCCCTGATGACTACCAGAGATATCATAGCAACACTCTAGCAACCAGTAAAGATAATATGCCAACCAGTCAGCAACACCCCTAGCAGCCAACTTGGAAATCATAGCAAACACCCTATGAACCACTTGGGACACCATCACTACATCCTAGCAACCTCCAGTATACCATACAAAGCACCCGGCAACACCATAGCAACCACCTTGGAATACTTTATCAATCACAAAATAACACTGTAACAACCACCAGAGATACCATAGCAACTGCTTAGCAACCTCTAACAACCACCTGGGTTACCATAGCAACTCATATGGTCTTTACCTTGCCTGCTTTTTTAACATTACCTTTTGTTAATAAACACTTAGCTCCTGTTTTGAAAACTGCAATCCTGCATTTATGCGATCCTGCTGGTTTATGTGGGTTTACTCTCTTTAAATAATGGACTAAAGAAACGTCAGGCTGCTGCAGGTGAGCAGTACGTTCCAAATCCACCTGCACACGCACTACACCTTCCAAACACGAGGCGTTTTCCATCGTTAATGTGAATTCAGCTCTAGCTGCCTGTAGGAAAACATGGAGTGTTATATTTTATAGCGTAACAGCTCATCTGAAGCAGCGGGACACTGGGAACTGTCCTCAGACGGTGTGTCTCACTCTGAGAAACGCCAGCAGAAACCGCGGAGAACCGATTGTACAGGGGGTTATTAACAGCTCTTTAATGCTCCATAATAATCCACTGTTTTAACAGTGAAAGGGAACGAACATGATTTCATATTATTAAGCCAGATGTTCAAAGTTAAAGTAGTCCTGTGTTGTTCTGTCAGTTCTTCTGGCCTGAATTTCGGTTTCAGTCGAGTTTTAGTTCAGTGTTGTTATTTTTGTCATTCTTTCATGCAAGAACGATGTCGCTTAGGGTCCCCAGATTACTGTGTATGAAACAGTTCTTCTCTTTCATTTTGGAGTAAAAAACTAAAACATAAAAAATTCATATGAAAAGCTGATTAATATAGTAACATTGAGTATAAATTTTAACGTATTTAACCTCTTCTTCTCTCATCATTATCATTATAAGTAGTAGTACACAGTTAGAAATTCAGGTTCTGTTCAGGTGCAGTTCTCGTTCAGCAAGGTACAAACAGTGTAAATGTTCCCTCAAAGGTTCTACAGTGGGTTTAAGGTCTGATTGATTTAAGCTTCACAGTTTTTCCAGGTGAAAAGTTGGTATTTGTACCTTTTCATAACTGAATGTTTTAAAACAGAACAGTAGAATAAAAGCCTGGAGGCGAGGCGGGGTGTGTGGAGTCAGTACAGCTTAGAACACATCATTTCAGTGGATTATAGTTCAGTTATGTTCCCTGACTAAAGGTACTGAGATGGAGCCTTGAGGGTTCCACCCCAGTGACGAGATGGACCCTGACCCAGTGACAGTGGTGTAGTAGTAGTTTTAATACACATTTACCGTTTATTTTCTAAATTTAACACACTGGGGAAGAACAAGACTGTAAATGAGACCTGTGCAAAAGTTACAGCACATTTTATATTTTACTCACAGCAGATAAATAAACATTGTTCAGCATTATTTCATATTTAAGTGGGTTTCCTGTAGAGGATGTTAGCCTATTTTCAATAGACGTCATCTGTCCAGGTCTCCCTGTAACTCCCTCCCTCACTTGTCTGTGTGAAACTCCTTTCTGTCTGTTCTGATTGGTCAGCCCCGGGATTGTAGGTCACATCACCCCTCTTGCGTTCTTGGCCCAGTGGCGCTGTTCCAGGGTCCTAAAGCAGCTGTTCCAGTGTGGCCACCTGGAGCGCGAGAGCCGGCCCTCAAACGTCCTCCTGTCCATCCTCTTCAGCCCTCCTCGCCTGGAGGAGGCGCCGGACAAGCGGAGCCACACACAGGTCGTTAAAGACATTGAAGACTGCATGGCCCTCTGCTTCAGAGTGCTCACCCACATCTCCATCGCTGACATAGAGGTGGGCGTCTTCAGGCCAAAGCAGACCCCAAACTGAGGGCGAACTGGTTCATTCTAAGTGGAAAAAAGATTGAAAAGTAATGTAGGGAACAGTGATTAGGGACCATTTGGGTTCCCTATAATAGTGTTCTGTATAGTGTTCTAATGTAGGGAACAGTAATTAGGGACCATTTGGGTTTCCTATAATAGTGTTCTGTATAGTGCTCTAATGTAGGGAACAGTGATTAGGGACCATTTGGGTTCCCTATAATAGTGTTCTGTATAGTGCTCTAATGTAGGGAACAGTGATCAGGGGACCATTTGGGTTCCCTATAATAGTGTTCTATATAGTGCTCCAGTGTAGGGAACAGTGATTAGGGACCATTTGTGTTCCTTATAATGGTGTTCTGTATAGTGCTCTAATGTAGAGAATAGTGATTAGGGACCATTTGTGTTCCCTATAATAATGTTTTATATAGTGCTCCAATGTGGGGAACAGTGATTAGGGACCATTTGAGTTCCCTATAATAGTGTTCTATATAGTGCTCTAATGTAGGGAACAGTGATTAGGGAACCATTTCTGTTCCAGACAATGTTCTAGATAATGACCTCTTTTCTCAGTTGCAGGTCATTCATGGCTGTTCTCCTCTGCTGGAGGACTGGAGGGTCTTTATCCCACCCAGCCGCTACCAGCAGCCCTGCGAACTGACCCACCTGTGCCGCGTGGCCATCAGACGGACTCTTATGCTTACAGGAGGCTTGCCGGACAGCATAAAGACTCTGCCTCTACCCACTTATCTGAAGAACTATCTTAATCTAGAACACTGACAGGTCCTTCACATCACCAGGGGGAGCTCTGCCACTGAGAAACTTGTTAATAGGTTGATTAAAGTCAGCATGACACCAAAATTAACCTGCTAGATGTCCTGGGTTGGATTAAGTGTGATGTTTCATTTAAAATGCTATAGTCCTGTTTTTCCATAAACTTCCATCTAAATGTACTGACTTTAGCCCCGCCTCTAAAACGTTTTCTGCTTTTTGATGACATCACCATGCATCAGCAGGTGGAGCAAAATAACATATACCAATAATAACCAAGAGAAAATGCTCAGCTAGCACAGAGACCCTCTGTTTGGGTTCACTACACGACTTTTCACTCAGACTGCTTTTTGCAGGTTGTTTTGGAGGACTGAAATATTTGGGATCCACACTAAACGATTAGGGATCACAAACGACTCAACTATTTAACTGTTGCTGAACTGAACAGAGCTACTGAACTCTCACAAACTCTCGTAAACACTTGCGTTCTCCCATTACTAGGAGACCCAAATAAACAGACATGGAGCTGCTGCTGCCGTTTTGTCTGCCGTTTGCCATGAAACAGTAGAGAAGCAGTAGGTAAACATGTTTAAGTGAAAGCCATGGATTTAAAATGTGAGCAGTTTGGTATTTTTTAGAGTTTTAAATGTACATGAACTCGATCGTGCCTTAAACTCAGCTCATTAACCTCTTCAAGTCTGTGAGACCACAGGTGGCTCCAAAGCGCACTTGGTTATGTTCTTCATAACGTTCATATTTCATAAGCTACATTCAGAAGCTGGGCATCATATGAGGCTGTAACTCTTCTCTCCAGTTAAATAGATGGTGATGTCATTTTAAACCCTTATAATAAAAGAAGCTGAACTCAGTTTGTTTTTCTACTGAAAGTCGAGCCGTTTTTCCCAAATCTGGGCTATAAACTATAAACAGACGGCGTCTCTTCAGTGATCTGCTCTGTAAACATTACTAATATAAAATAACACAAAGAGCGTCTGAGATTTTTGGCTTTCAGCTGTAAATTGTAAGCGTATAGTGATGTGTGTAGATCATAAAACACACGTTCTGTTCATTTGAGGGGCTTTTACAAAAATAAATACATTTTTAAAAATTAAAAATGACATTTCATGAAAAAAACAGTTACTGAATAATTTGGATTCAAAATTCAGATGGACAAGCCAAAATATTCCCTGGTCAATAAGAGGCTAAAAAGCTTTGATGTACACATGAAAGACTTTTTTGCCATTTTTCTTTGTTTACATGCTGTATTTACACTGGTCGAAAAAATCAAACGTTTGATAAACTCTGACTGGTCTGAAACGTGATGAGGAGGCAGTAAATCTGAGTCTGCGCCCCTCAAACATGATTCGACTCTCTCCAACTGTGACTCCGACTGACCCAGAAATCTCCAGACTAGAGCCGACCAGCACAGACTCAGCCAGACTGAGAATCAGGGTTAAATCAGGGTAAAAATCATGCAGTGTGACCCGACTTTCAGCAACAGAACATGAGATTGAGTGTGTTATCGCGAATAACATCATGTACAGTAGATTACAGGCATATTACGATTCTATCGAATGTGCTTTAATATCAGCAGTTCCTTCCATCACACTGTATGAATATCAGGTTAAGCTCCGCTTTTTCGGTGTCTTCCATATGAAGCAGAGTGTGCTTTTGTTCCCATCAGTCTGTAAAGTGTTTCACAACCCATCTTGTTTGCTGAATTGTATTCTGTTTGTTTCTGACTGATTCCAGCTTCTTGTTGTTCCGTCTCAGTTGCCGGGCAAAAAGCTCACATAGGATCCACAGATCTGATGTGCTTTGTTCAACAGTTTTGTTGTACAGTCACAAATACGCCATGTTACAGAAGGAAAATGAGCTTTTATAGATATAGATGAAGTGCCAAAACATTATGAGCACTGATGAGATGCGAGATGAAGTTAATAATGTTGATTATCTCATAACAGAGATGCGTGTGAAGATCTGGGACGTTCAGCGAACAGTCGGTTCTCATAGTCGATGTGTTGGATGTGGGAGAAATGTGCAGACCTGTAAGACCTGAGAGATTTTGGGGGGAGCCGGAGCCTATCCCAGCGGTCATTGGGCGGAGGGCAGGATACACCCTGGACAGGTCGCCAGTCCATCACAGGGCACTAACCGAAACACATTTTCTGAAGTTAAGTAACTTTTTTGTGTTTTAAAGCAACACTATGTAGAATTTGGGGATTTGGAGACCCCTCTGGTGGAAATATGTAATTGCACGCAACGTGTGGAGGAACATTTTGTAAGAGAATTAAAAGAGAACTCAGTCTAAACTCGGTGAAGGAACCTCTCTGAAGACGTGAGTGAATTATCTACTGCTGTCCTCACATCTTCATCAGTATGATGTTGATTATTTGAGGCCTAAACATCGAGCCGGACCTTCTTTTTGAGTCCTGTGTGTGACATTAATACAGAAAGATGTACGACGTGGTGGGAAAAATTTGACTCCTCAGAATTTTAAATGATTATTTCAGGCTTTAAAGGGCAACTTGCAGCACTGCACACTCACCATATTTCAGTGTGTTCCTTTTTTCCATACTCAGTAATGACACCTCAGTTTTAACAAAAAATATTAAATAATAAATATGATTTTCTGTGTGAACAGCTGTTCAAAGCTGTTTGCTGGTCATGTACCGGCTGCGTTTTTGATCTCAAAATGAGCTGAAATTGTTCCCGAAACAGTCACTAGTGACACATTTAGTTAGGTTTGGGTAAAGTATGATTGACTTAGTAGTGACAAAATTGAACTTTCAATGATTTTTTATAATAAAATAAACATAAATAAGGTAGAGGGTCACTCAAAGCAAGACTACAGAATACGGTTACTGAACATGTATTAGGGCTGTTATTAATCTGAGGGTTGAGCTGCAGGCTGTTACAGCATTAACAAGACTCATTCACCAAATAAAACTTCAAGAGAAATAAAAACAGACAGCTTTACAGTGTAAAAGGTAATTACAGTATTTTTAAATCAGAATTTAGAGCAACAGCTGAAGCCAACAACGTTCATGTCAGGGCTGCACAAAACACTGATCAGGCATAACATTCTGACCACCTCCTTTATATCAGCTCCACTTACTGTATAGCTGCACTTTGTAGTTCTACAGTTACAGACTGTAGTCCATCTGTTTCTCTGATACTTTGTTACCCCCTTTTACCCTGTTCTTCAGTGGTCAGGACCCCCATGGACCCTCACAAAGCAGGTACTATTTGGGTGGTGGGTCATTCTCAACATTACAGTAACACTGACGTGGTGGTGGTGTGTTAGTCTGTGTTGCACTGGTTTGAGTGGATCAGACATAACAGAGCTAGAGTTTTTAAACACTGTCCACTCACTGTCCACTCTATTAGACACTCCCACCTTGTAGATGTAAAGTCAGAGACGACAGCTCATCTGCTGCTGCACAGTTTGTGCTGGTCATCCTCTAGTCCTTCATCAGTGGTCACAGGACGCTGCCCACAGGACGCTGTTGGCTGGATATTTTTGGTTGGTGGACTATTCTCAGTCCAGCAGCAACACTGAGGTGTTTAAAGGCTCCAGCAGCACTGCTGTGTCTGATCCACTCATACCAGTGCAACACACACTGACACACCACTACCACGACATCAGTGTTACTGCAGTGCTGAGAATGATCCACCACCCAAATAGTACCTGCTCTGTGAGGGTCGTTGTACTTTGCATGCACTAAAGTGTTGAATTTTCAGTTTCGTGGATCTGCGGGAAACCAAATGGACTGAGGTTGTGGGGGCAGACTCGTCACTTAAAGGTAGCTGGCGGTCTCTGTACAAAAGGCCCATTGAAAAGAGAGTGGGAGACCTCCAGTGGAGGATCGTACATGGGATACTAGCCACAAACAGGCACGCAAAACTCTCTCCCTTTCTCTTTAACTCTCTTTCACTCTCTCCCTTTCTCTTTAACTCTCTCACTCTCTCCCTTTCTCTTTAACTCTCTCTCTCACTCTCTCCCTTTCTCTTTAACTCTCTCTCACTCTCTCCCTTTATCTAACTCTCTCTCTCTTTAACTCCCTCTCTCTCTTTAACTCTCCCTCTTTAACTCCCTCTCTCTCTTTAATTCTCTCTTTAACTCTCTCTCTTTAACTCTCTCTCACTCTCTTTAACTCTCTCATGCTCTCTCTCTTTAACTCTCTTTAATTCTCTCTCTTTAACACTCTCTCTCTCTCTTTCTTTCTCTCTTTGTCTCGCTCTCTCTTTAACTCTCTCTTTCATTTTCTCTGTCTCTCTCTCTCTCTTTAACTCTCTTTCATTTTCTCTGTCTCTCTCTCTCTCTTTAACTCTCTCTGTCTTTCTCTCTATCTCTCTCTCTTTAACTCTCTCTCTTTCTTTAACTCTCTTTCTCTCTCTGTCTCACTCTTTCTATCTGTTTCTATGTCTCTTTCTGTCTCTCTCTTTTTCTGTCTCTCTCTGTTTCTCTGTGTATCCCTCTGTGATCTCTTTGTTCCCTCTCTCCCTTCTCTCTCTCTCTCTCTCTCTCTCTCTCTGTTTCTCTGTTTATCTCTGTCTCAGTGATCTCTCTTTGTTCTCTCTCTCTCTCTCACTCACTCACTCTCTCTCTCTCTCTCTCTCTCTCTCTCTCTCTCTCTCTCTCTCTCTCTGTTTCTCTGTTTATCTCTGTCTCAGTGATCTCTCTTTGTTCTCTCTCTCTCTCTCTCTCTCTCTCTGTTTCTCTGTTTATCTCTGTCTCAGTGATCTCTCTTTGTTCTCTCTCTCTCTCACTCTCTCACTCTCTCTCTCTCTCTCTCTCTCTCTCTCTCTCTCTCTGTTTCTCTGTTTATCTCTGTCTCAGTGATCTCTCTTTGTTCTCTCTCTCTCTCTCTCTCTCTCTCTCTCTCTCTCTCTCTCTCTCTCTGTGCAGTGGACGATCAGTGGATGAACTACATCTCATTCTGTGGGTGATGGACTCACGCTGAGTTAGAGGGCTGTTTGGTTGCAGAGCTGATTTACGTCCACAGCAAGCTGCTCATCATCGACAACAACACGGTCATCATCGGTCAGTCACTGAGACCTCACTTCTTTTTCACTGTTTAAGGTCCATTTGTTAAAAAAAAAAAAAAAAAAAACAAGTCGGGCCCCTGACATTGTCCTTTCGGCCCACAACATTATTTACATTTTCTGTTTTTATCAGCCCGTTTCACCCTGAGATGCACTACAGTTCCCAGCATGCACTGCAGCATAGTGTGTGTTCTGTCCACAGTCTGTGGGTCAGCGGTTACACAAAAGGAGAAGATGCCTGGTGTTTCATTCAAGCAAATAGGCAGTTTCAAAAACAATTTACATTTTTATTTAGAATTATTTTTAACGGTATTCAGCGCCTATTTTGCTGTTGTAGTTTTGGCGTATTTTGAATAAACAGTGGTCAGTTGGGGGTCATGGCAGCTGGCCAACAGACCTGTTGAGACTTTTTTTAAAATGGCCTTTTCGTGGTTGAGTTTGACACCCCTGGTTTAAGGTGAATGGGCTGTGAGGCAGATGACTCACTCGTTCCCCTACTGGCAGACAGGAGCAGAGCAGCGGTCAGATTACACTCTAAAGACTGAGCTTACAGGTGGCCGCCTGGACAAGTCTTATTTTTCATTTTGAAGTACTGATACCGAGTTATAAACTGTCTGATTCAGCACAAACTCAGATGTTCAGTATCAGCTATTCAACACAAGTGTTCAGTGTTAGAGCATACAAAGGCAAAATAATACACAACTGGATTTTTCCCTCGTTTTTACTGAGATAAACAACAAAAGCAAACAGAATTGAAGATTTGTATGAACAATCTGAACAGCAGACCACTTTTTCAGCTTATAAAAGTCATGAGAAGTGTTGAAGAAAATCTTGTCCTTTGAAAATTCTGGTTTTCATTAGTCTGAATCTCTGCTTTGATTGGATCTGCTGGATAATATCATCATCATCATCACCACCATCATCATCATTTTCATCATCACTTGGTAGCCAGTTATTTTTTTGATTGGCTACCAAACGATGATGACCTCAAACAGAATAAGCAGCTGTACACACTGATCTAATGGACAGACACTACAGGTGGACACACAACTTCGCTTCTGGATGGTAAATAAAATATATCTGTGTTGTAGTCATGGCGACCCCTGGTTCCTATCACCACCACTGTAAAGATGTCTGAACCATTTCACACCGAACCGCTCTGAAACTCTCTGATTGTTTGTCACACACTGAGTTATGGGGGAATTTTGGAATATCTGAGGGTGCAGTGAGACGTTTGCTGATATACAATATCTATATATTGATATATCGATATATGATTGCCCAAATACTTGTGAAGTTATTTCCGTGTCATGAACGCATCTCTGGTGTATATGATGTGATGTTAATATACTCCAAATACTTTTTATCTGATGAGTCCCGCAGTTTTGGGCTCACTAGTCATTCTGGAAGTGCAATTTTAGAACAAAAAGTTAGAGAAACCGTTATTTTGGAAGCCGCCTTCATCCTGTACCAGTCAGCTGGTCAGATCTCTCAAATGAAAAGAACCAGCACCATTAAAGCTAATCCAGCTCCAGCATTACTTTAACTCTTGAGAGTTGCTGGCGTGATCAAATCACGTGCATTACATAACAGCATTAAAATAGTCATATTGGGCATTGATTATGATAAAGGCTTCAGAATAAGAGTCCTTTGTATGATGGTGCTTTAGGGCCACTGTTAATAAAAATAAAAAAGTAGAGTTCAAGAAAAAATCTGAGAAAAAGTCATAATATTTCAAGAATAAAACTAATATTTCAAGAAAAAAAGTCGAAATATTTAGAGAAAGATGTTTTATATTTCAAGAATAACGTAATATTTTGAGAAAAAATGTCAAAATATTTCGAGAAAAAAAGTCATAATTTTGAGAAAAGCATAACATTTAGATGATAAAGTTGTAATATTTAGAGAGAAAAAACTCAATATTTGGAGGATAAAGTGGGCTAACTGTAGGGGGGCTGACTGCCTGCCATGTTTATTTTTAACAGTGGCCCTAAAACGCCGCCGTGCCTTTGTGATTCTACTGTGAATGTAAAGCTGCTTTTCCACCACATGGTATCTGCTCAGCTCGACTTAACTCGCTTTTGCTACCAGCTACTTCGATTTCCACTGCAGATATAGCGCCCCCTTGATGTAGCTGGCTGTCATAGCGACGCCAAATGAGACTGCTGTGACAAGAAGAGAGAGAAGAGAGTGTCTCTCAGGAGACAGAAGAGTTTGGGGGAAAACTCCATCAGAGTTCAGATGACGAGACGAATCAGGCTGCTCAAAAAGGCGTCACAAGAGGCTAGGCTAACCAACCTGGTAGCTAACGTTAGCATATGTGTTTAGCAAGCATGTGTTTTGGTATCTACTCACCTCTCTTAGAACCTCAACAGAGATGGTACCAAAAAAGGACTGGGTACGAGGTACCACCTTTCGCCTAATCAAAAACCAGAAAAAGCGAGTCGAGCCAAGTCGAGTCAGTACCATGCAGTGGAAAAGTTTACTTGATTTAATTAAACACCTAAATGTTTATTAAACATGATTTATTAAAACTAAAACTACTAAGATGTGCATAAATAGTGTAAATGTTCTGTAATTAAGATTCATACTCAAAAGACAGCGCCCCCTTTGGCGAAGACTGCCTGGCTCGTAGCCTCCAGGTGATTTGGCTTCGTTAGCCCTGGTGTAGAAGCTTCCCTGTGTGTAAATCAGGAGCTCAGTGCAGGTCAGAAAAGCTTCTGCTCAGACTTTACCCTGCGTGGCCTCCCATGTGTCCACTAGGCCTGGGCAATATCTAAAAAAAGAATCTGCACAATATTTTCTATTCAAAAATTTAATTGTCCATTATGTCACCAACTAATACACTCGGCCTGCTGCGGCTTGGACTTAGACTTCAGTCTAGAACTCACATAGTTAATGATGTAATACTGAGTGACATCTTTTGAAAAGTACTTCTGGTAGCAGTTACTGCAGACGTGTGCTCCTGAGCTTCTTCTAGTGTGGGTTCATGGCGACTTGCCTGCTAAAAGCACTCCCTGCTGGAGAAACTTCAGACTGCAGCACCTTCCAAAGCCACACCCACCTGCTTTACATATTAAACAAGGCGTTTCCATTGTTATAGTGAAGTCACTCTGGAATTCAGTTATATTTTCCTTTGGAAAAGCAAATAATGATATAGTTTCATAGTTTTTAAGACATTCAAGCCAGACATCGGACCACTTTAGCTGTACGGAAAATACTGCGAGCTTTTCTCAAACAGTTAATGACGCAGATTTTTAAGGCACATGATAATCCAATATTTTAATAATAAAAATGGATAAAATATATGTGCGTTAAATCATGTGTACCTATGATTTAAAATGATTAATCAAGTGGGTTAATTGTAAATTAGTCCTCTCTATTTTTCAGTCTGTTTCCCAGCATGCCTTTTAGGCATCATGTTTGAGTTACTTGTCAATCATCGAAAATACATGATTACATATTATTATTATTATTATTATTAATATTAATTATATGAATGATTTCTGATTGAAATACATGGAAAATTGTGTGGAAAGATCAGATTCTAATCTTTCAGTCCAATCCATGTTAGTGTTTATAAGCAGAAGAGGAGAGATTTTATTCTTGTATTATTTTATTATTGAAAGTTGTGGTTGTGTGTTCAGTCGTTCAGTCGATTTGGCTGCTTCTGTTATTTGTTTTGAAGAGAAGCAGTGCAGACTCCACCTCTCCGTACAGACTGGAAGCACAGTTTAGCTGTGTAGTTGTGCATGTATAGTCAGATGTCTAGCAGGTCAGCAGTAACTCAGTCTGGGACGTCGGCTCACACTGTTTAGACAGTAAGACGCTGATGGAGGTATATATAATGTATGTATACCGAATGCTGTTTTGCTCAGGATTGAGAGTTTTCTCTCTTTTCTAGAACCATCCTCGGTGCCTTTACGGACCCCAGCGTAGACGTGAGTGACCTCATCGGTGACCGTTTCTGTAAGGAGGTTTGGATGACCACTGCAGGACGCAACGCCACCATCTACGAGAAGGTGCGTATGTTTATTTAAGCTCGTGTAGAGGAGACAGTGCTGTTCAGGGTCTAAGTCCAACCAGACAATTGTTCATAAACTATTTATCTTGGCTGTAATAAGTCAGTATGTAAGTATGTCAGTAAGGCAATAGGTCAGTAAATAAGTAAGGCAGTAAACAGTGGACAGTAACTGAGTAAATGTAATTAGTTTCTGTACTTAAGTAGTTTTTCGTGTATCTATACTGAAGTTTTTCCATTCTGGGCGACTTTTCACTTTCACTCCACTACATTTCAGAGTCTAATATCTGACTTTTTCCTCCACTACATTTTGAGAAATCTGTCGTTCCTTTTGGTTTCTGTGTGTATAAAAATGTAACATGTCAAAATGAAAGAAGCTCAAAGCCAGAGCACCAATCAGGGCCCAGCGGTCACTTTGTTTAGAGCTGGTTTTGACCTGTTGGTCATACCGACCCAGTGCAGCACACGGTTCAACATCAGCGCAGCAGCGTAAAATTTTGGGAGAGTCTGTTCAACATAAATGATGAACTAACCTAACTTTGTGTAAATAGAGCACAATATAGAAATATGTCCACATATGCAGTCGAGACTGACGCGGCTTTTTTCTGAATTTCTACAAACACCATTTCATTTTATAGTAAATTAGTCTGGGCTGGTTTATGTTTATGAACAGAGGCCTACAGATCAACATAGTTCCAAGTTTAAGTTGAATAAAAACTGGCTTTAAACTCAGGATCACAGATGAGCTCCTTTACTAAGTTGTAAATAAATCTGAAACTGAAACTTTGCTTGTCTGTAAAAGTGATTTCAGAGCCACTCGGTTCTCCCTGATGGAAACTGTTTACCTTCAGTGTTTTGTGCTTAATGATAACAGGACATCAGAGCCAGAATTACTCTTTTTTAGTACTTTTACTTTTGATACTTAAGTACATATGAAGGTAAATACTTTAGTACTTTTACTCAAGCGGAGGTCTAAAGGGAGGAACTTTTTATAATATTAAGTATAGTAAGTAATATTTTACCTTGGGTGTGTCTGCTTTAATGTAATGCTTTAACCGAACATGGTTTGTGTACTTCGTCCACCACTGGCAGTGTCAGTAAATCAGTAGTAAGTCTGTGTCAAATTGTAAAAATTTCAATTTTTTTACTGAAAAAAAAAATAAAAACAAAACCTAAAATGTTCCATAATTTTTGCTCAGACCAGTTTTTCTTTTAGAAAATGTCCCTGACGTTTCAAAACGAGCAGGTAAACAGTGGCTGTGCATTAGACTGTGCAGGAGTGTTCTCTAGAGAGGCTGTGGGCCTGAGAGTGGCCTGTGGATGATCTGGCCTCATTTACCTGCAGGAGCTCCATAAACATAAATAAAGCTTCCAGAAGGAGTGAAACTAAACCACAGCAGGTTCTGTCGGAGCACCACCGCGTTCTCCTCTGCTCACCACCACTGTGTTCCACTGCAGGTGTTCCACTGCCTGCCCTCCAGCCTGGTGAGGAACCTGCAGGAGAGGCTTCCTGGTTCAGTTCCCGCTGGACTTCCTGAGTGAGCAGAACCTGCTGCCCTCCATCGGCACCAAGGAGGCCATGGTCCCCGCCGAGATCTGGACCTGATTGAAACTGTGACCGTAAACACGGAGTCCGTATGAGGCGAAACGGCGCCCCCTTCTGGACGAGCTGTGAAGAAACTGCATGATGAACTGAAATGAAGCGAATCGTATGAAGGCGGGCAGCTCACTGTGAAGTGCCTTAGGAGGGTGTAAACACCTCCGTATCAGTTCCTACCTATGACTACATCATATTTGTCTTGTCAGTAGCAACAAATGCAGAATATAGAATATAAAAATGACGTTTTTACAATAAACCGTAACAGTAAAACAGCAAAAAAATGATTTTAGCAAATGGAAACTCAGAAAGAGGCCAGCATGTCTAATATTTAGTGTACACTAAGCTTTACAGGACTGTTCAGCTTATTTCTACACATTTTTCATTATTTTATGTTGTGATCCAAGAAAATGATCTTACAGCTTGGGCCACTTTTAACATGCGTTGTTAAAAAAGCGCAGTTACCTGCCAGTAAGACACACGCAGTCAGATTTTACCACTTAAAATAAGCCGAAATATCTAGAAATGGTTTGAATTATCTCTAAATATTAGCCATGTCCCTACAGTCGAGGTTTTCTCCTGATAATGTGCCTTTCCTTTCACTACTACTTCCACTATTCACTGTTCAGTGTCTGAGGTTTGATTCTTTAGTTTTAGTGCTGGAGCTGTGAATGCAGCTCACAAGTAATGGAAGCATATAGCCCACCAGTTAGCATGGTGCTAACTGCATGCCTTCATGCTGATTTCAAAATTCATTATAAGCAGATAGAAAGCAGAAAATAAGAAAGCTAGCGAATTATGAACATTATGAATTTTGCATTATTTTTAAAAATGAACAGACAACATTCAGTCTTCCAGGTGGCTGCTATTGTTTTGGCTAAGCTAATGTGCTTTAGTCCATGTTTGTAGAACAGAGAGTCACAGAAACCACTGTTTACTGCTACAGCACCAGTTAGCACGATGCTAATCACTGGGCAATAAGATTCCATCTCGTTTTTAATGTAAAAGAATTCATTCATTTCCCTGAACAGCGTAAAACATTTTTACACCGCTGTTATATTTAAGAACTTTTAAACTCGAGTTATAGGAGTTTAAAACGGCGCCTCATGTACGTTCATGACGTCAGTGAGCGCGAACAGCCAATGAGCTGCTCCGCTTGCAACCAGTCGTCACTCTCTGGCAGTAAAGCCTGCCTCCTGCTGCCCAAAACCCGTTTACTGTAGAATAAAGGAAACATACTGGTGAGATTTCTTTGTTTTTTAGTGAAACTCGTCCTTCTACTGTCTATAATTAAAGGAAAGTTCTGGGAAAGTGATTAGAAACTATTTTAACTGTTCGTTTTTAGCCGTTGGGCTCCATTCACTCCCATTCATTGAGGACTCCGCTCGCTGGCGACCTCTGCTGTTTCGTAGTGTTTTTGATATAACAGGGGAAGTAGGAAGTGGCCAGGCTCCTCATAAACCGGCTCTGGTACAGCAAGGTCTCCTTCTTTCTCTGGAGTTTTCCGTCTCTGAACGCGGGGAGGCTCGGCCGAGTGCTGTTTTCTCTCCTCCTGCGCTCAGATGTCGCTGAAAGCCATTTCTGCCGCAGCTTCTCTGAACAGACACTGTTCAAATCTTTAATAGCAGTTTTTTTTTGCACATTCTTCTTATCTTTTCTGTTCATTTACAGTCTGTACAGAGCAGGAAGTAGACGACCGAGGGAAAATGAATGGGGAATAAATCTGAAATGTGAATAAATCCTTGATTAAACCTGTTATTATATAATAATCAGCTGTGGTCTGTGTCATTATCTCTGAACATGAGGTTTACTGTTATTCCTGAAGAGGCAGGTCTGATAATCAGGCCTGTTCTTATTCATAATGTTAACCCTTTCATGTCTGCACTCAGTCTGAGATACTTTAGGTGAACATTTAACAATAATATGAATTATTTATTACTTAAAGGAGAATTCCACCAATATTTTCAAAATTATAATTGCAAAACTACATAACTGAGTGTGTGAGCTGGAAACACGAGCGGTTCAGAGCGGTTTGGTGTGATATGTTTCGGTCGTCTTTACAGTGGTGGTGATGAGAAACAGGGGTCACCATGACTACAACACAGATATAGACATTTTATTTACCATCCAGAACCACCAGAGAACCTACACAAGTCTTCTGAGTTTATATGAAATGTTGATGAAAATCTGGAATAATCCGTTTTCTTTGGGGACTATTTTTGCGCCCTGCATGTATCCCTCCACCATGAATGGAGTTTAAGGCCAAATTCTTCTAAAAACATAAAACACTGTGTTTACATGTACTTAATAAGCTGAAAAATGCAGACAATCAGATTGTGTCAGTAATCCAATATATTCAAATATATTTTTAAATATATTCATATATATTCAAGCACCTGGCTCCACTTCTGATAGTTGGATGTTTATATTCAAATATATTCTTATATATTTAAATATATTCATATATATTCGAGTACCTGGCACCACCTCTGATACTTGGATGTTTATATTCAAATACATTCTTATATATTCAAATATATTCATATATATTCGAGCACCTGGCTCCACCTCTGATGGTTGGACATTTATATTCGAATATATTCTTATATATTCAAATACATTCATATATACTCGAGCACCTGGCTCCACCTCTGACGGTTGGACATTTATATTCGAATATATTCTTATATATTCAAAAATATTCAAGCACCTGGCACCACCTCTGATGGTTGGATGTTTATATTCAAATATATTCTTATATATTTAAATATATTCATATATATTCGAGTACCTGGCTCCACCTCTGATACTTGGATGTTTATATTCGAATACATTCTCATATATTCAAATATATTCATATATATTCGAGCACCTGGCTCTACCTCTGATGGTTGGACATTTATATTCGAATATATTCTTATATATTCAAAAATATTCAAGCACCTGGCTCCACCTCTTATGGTTGGATGTTTTTATTCGAATATATTCTTATATATTCAAATACATTCATATATATTCGAGCAGCTGGCCCCACCTCTGATGGTTGGGTGTTTATATTCGAATATATTCTTATATATTCAAATACATTCATATATATTCGAGCACGTGGCTCCACCTCTGACGGTTGGAGGTTTATAATCGAATATATTCTTATATATTCAAATACATTCATATATATTCAAGCACCTGGCTCCACCTCTGATGGTTGGATTTTTATATTTGAATATACACTCACCGGCCACTTTATTAGGTACAATTGCTTGTTATCACAAATAGCTAGTCAGCCAATCACACGGCCACAACTCAATGCATTTAGGCATGTAGAGGTGGTCAAGACAACTTGCTGAAGTGCAGACCGAGCATCAGAATGGGGAAGAAAGGGGATTTAAGGGACTTTGAACGTGGCGTGGTTGTTGGTGCCAGACGGGCTGGTCTGAGTATTTCAGAAACTGCTGATCTACTGGGATTTTCACGCACAACCATCTCTAGGGTTTACAGAGAACGGTCAGAAAAAGAGGAAATATCCAGTGAGCGGCAGTCGTGTGGACGAAAATGCCTTGTTGATGTGAGAGGTCAGAGGAGACCGGGCAGACTGGTTCCAGATAGAAAGGCAACAGGAACTGTTCCCGGCTGCACAATTTGGACAAAACATTAGTGTTGTGATTAGACTGCTATGTATTATAGAACACCTTGCAGCTTATTAAGAACACGAACACCATAAATAAGGCAGCATGGATCAAGATCAGCTTGGATTATTATGACCACCATAATAATGATGCGTGTATTATGGTTGGTAAGAGGGCTCATTTACATATTTTGCATACTGCTCTGTGGTACTATTGCTAAGCCAGTATTGTGATAACGATTAATAAACAACATATTGTACAGCCCCAATTTCAACCATCGTCTATTTCTCATCCCCTTCATTGCATGTCTGCCGCCTCCTCCATTTACACACAGAGCTTTAACAGGAAAACTATTTATAAAAAAGTATTTTCAACTTCATTTCTACATGTAGTGTATATTTTATTAAGAGGTTCTCTCACTACAATCCCCATAATGCATTACACAAATCCATTATGAACCATTGGGAATCCCTGTGGTGTCACTTAATCATGGCAGCTAGCCTAGTCCCTGGGTTCTGTACTTAAGTAGTTTGTTCGTCTATCTGTACTGAAGTTTCTCCATTCTGGGCGACTTTTCACTTTCACTCCACTACATTTCAGAGTCTAATATCTGACTTTTTCCTCCACTACATTTTGAGAAATCTGTCATTCCTTTTGGTTTCTGTGTGTATAAAAACGTAACATGTCAAAATGAAAGAAGCGCAAAGCCAGAGCACCAATCAGGGCCCAGCGGTCACTTTGTTTAGAGCTGGTTTTGACCTGTTGGTCATACCGACCCAGTGCAGCACACGGTTCAACGTCAGCGCAGCAGCGTAAAATTTTGGGAGAGTCTGTTCAACATAAATGATGAACTAACCTAACTTTGTGTAAATAGAGCACAATATAGAAATATGTCCACATATGCAGTCGAGACTGACGCGGCTTTTTTCTGAATTTCTACAAACACCATTTCATTTTATAGTAAATTAGTCTGGGCTGGTTTATGTTTATGAACAGAGGCCTACAGATCAACATAGTAAAGGAGCTCATCTGTGATCCTGAGTTTAAAGCCAGTTTTTATTAAACTTAAACTTGGAACTAAGTTGTAAATAAATCTGAAACTGAAACTTTGCTTGTGTGTAAAAGTGATTTCAGAGCCACTCGGTTCTCCCTGATGGAAACTGTTTACCTTCAGTGTTTTGTGCTTCTGATCATTTTAATAGACGTCAGCGTCACTAATTAATGACGTTCTATTAAAAGACTGGTTTACCAAGAGAGACGCTGGAGGACTTTCACCTGAAATGAGTTCATGAAGCCAGTCTTGTTATAAAAATGATAACAGGACATCAGAGCCAGAATTACTCTTTTAGTACTTTTACTTTTGATACTTAAGTACATTTGAATGTAAATACTTTAGTACTTTTACTCAAGTGGAGGTCTAAAAGGAGGAACTTCTACTTTTACTGGAGTAATATTTTACCTTGTGCGTCTCTACTTTAACTGGAGTACATGGTTTGTGTACTTCGTCCACTGCTGTTCAAATACAACCAAGCTAGTTTTAGCATAACTGTTACCTCAGTTATCAATCAAAATCATAATGAAAACAAATTTCGTCTGACTGACCGGGAGACTCTCTGTGGTATTAAAAGGTAGGTTGATCCATGCGTCAGACACACCCGCAGGTGGCGATATCATCTTGTTTGTGTTTTTTCCCATGTTAGTTCTGATAAACCAGGGTACAAGAAAAAGACAAGGGCTTTAGAGGCACGAGTGCCTTACATCTCTGTAAAATATGTAGGACTGCATTTTAGCCAGCAAAAAAAATAGTTTAAAACTATTTATCTGGGCAGTAAGATTGTTTTTGCTAATAAAAACTATATATCACTGCTGTCGGAACAAAACCTCGTATCTCCAAAATGATAACTTTACAGGAGAAGGAAAAAACCTACTTTACTTCTAATGTAAGTCTGTGGAACCAGACGTCTTTCCAAGTCATTTGGGCCGTTTCTTTTGGTCCATTCATCATGAAATTTACATACAAAGGACAGTGGGCATTTTCAAATTATGTCAAAAACTGAAAAACAACAAAAACTGAGATATGAGGTTTACTTCTGACAGCAACGATATAAATATTAGAATAAACACAGATAAACAGAAACACAGTAAAACGTCACTGGAATGTAATTTCCAGGATGGATGGTGGTTTACAACCTTTCCAACCATTATAACAAGGCCGTATGGTCACGATTACTAAATTTGATGAAACATGAAAAGTGTTGGTTTTACAGCAATAACTGCAACTGTAAATAAATATAATTATTACTAATATTATTTGTAAAGAACACAGATTCGGTTGGCACCTCCTCAGGTTTAAATAAATTTGGGCTGATCATAATAAACGTATATTTCCAGAAGCTGTTTAATAGCCTTTTGATATTGGTTTCTAGTGGCTGCATGCCCCCCAGACCCCCACTCAACCATGCCAATGTTCACACAAAAGTTACAGTCATTGTTAACTGTAAATACTGAAGTCTCTGGAGGAAAGCTTTGAAATTGAAAGTCACAGTGGATTTTTTTAGATTTGTTTGTATTTATTCTAGTTTTAGTGTGTTTTTTGAAGAAATACATGTTTATGGCCAGACAAATAGTTTTACACAACAAAATACCTCAAGGAACACTAATAGCAGGGTCACAATACATATTAATATATATATATATATTTTTTTTTATATATACAAGCCACGCTGTGAATGGAGTACAGTGACGTTCCTTGTTATAAAATGGAATGATTCAGGAATAGTCGTTTTTTTTTTTTTTAGCCAAGCTGTTTGAAATGGTGAGCAGAGAGTTAAGTTGAACTGAATTCAGAAGCATTAGCCAACTCATCCGGATTTAACCCATCCGTGCAGTGAAAGACCCACACTAGGGGGCAGTGAGCACACTGCCCAGTGGGCAGCCCTGTCCACGGTACCCAGGGAGTAGTTGGGGGTTAGGTGCCTTACTCAAGGGCATTTTGGTCACATACTGTTGGCTCAGGGGATCGAACCAGCAGCCTTCCAGTCACAAGGCTGGTTCCCTAACCTCCAGCCCATAACTGCCCCCATTATCTGGTCCTCGTATAGAGGATGTATCAGATATTAAACTGATAAGAACAGATACTACACTAGATCTTGACAGCTGGATTAACTGAAATCGCCCTGGCATTCATCTCCTGTTTGTAAACACTTTGGTTTCCCAGTGAAGTACAGCAGTGGTTAGTAGACCGTCATCACTCAACCCGAGTGTCGAATACAACTATGCTGAGCTCATTTGTGATGACATCACCCGAATGTGTGAGCTACCAGCACGAGAAGAAAACGCAAAGCTGCTTACTCGATTCTCCATTTCTCCTTAAATGGAGAATGTGCTGCTCCACTCAAAGTGGAACAGGATTCAAGCAGCCACTAAGGCCTTGTTCAGACTGCAGGCCCAGATCCGATTAATGGCATATCCAGATTGAATCTGGGAGCTCCCACCCGCTCCTGCGCAAGCATAGCACCAAAATTAAGTCCTGCACTGCAAGATTTTGTGGCGGATCCCACGGGAATCCATAGGAGTGTAGACCTCTATTTTGTGTCACTCGCAACACGATAAACAACGACGATGTCAAATCCTGAGCGATGAAGTGCTGGGATTCAAGAAGAGCGCCGAAGATTCATGATTACAAAGAGAATTCTGTAGAGTTCGGAGTGCTAGATGATGCTCCTCCATCTCTCCTGCATCCGCGTTTGAAATACACATCACCAGCGTAGCTACGTAGTTATCGACGCCAATGTCGTTACCACGGTAACCAATGCAGATAGACTACTGGTGTCTGGACACACAAATCCGATCTGATCACTCGTAAATAACAAAGCAGACAGTCGACTTAAAAGATCTGATTTCAGAAACAAATCAAACCTGCCTGCAGTCTGAACACAGCCTCAGTGCTGACTCAGAACAGAAATAATATCTGACTCTTATATGTATGTTTGTAGCTTCTGCTCTGAGTCCACAGTTTGCTAGGAGTGATTTAGCCACATTAGAAAAACACTCCATTCAGCCAGAAAGTCAGATCTGTATGTAGGTATTGTGATATAAACTGAGTCTGTTCTACAGTTTCTCATTAGGCTGAATGAATAACCGACTCTAAATGTAGGTATTGTGATATAAACCGAGTCTGTTCTACAGTTTCTCATTAGGCTGAATGAATAACCGACTCTAAATGTAGGTATTGTGATATAAACCGAGTCTGTTCTACAGTTTCTCATTAGGCTGAATGAATAACCGACTCTAAATGTAGGTATTGTGATATAAACTGAGTCTGTTCTACAGTTTCTCATTAGACTGAATAAATAACCGACTCTAAATGTAGGTATTGTGATATAAACCCAGTCTGTTCTACAGTTTCTCATTAGACTGAATAAATAACCGACTCTAAATGTAGGTATTGTGATATTAACTGAGTCTGTTCTACAGTTTCTCATTAGACTGAATGAATAACCGGCTCTAAATGTAGGTATTGTGATATAAACTGAGTCTGTTCTACAGTTTCTCATTAGGCTGAATGAATAACCGGCTCTAAATGTAGGTATTGTGATATAAACTGAGTCTGTTCTACAGTTTCTCATTAGGCTGAATGAATAACCGGCTCTAAATGTAGGTATTGTGATATAAACTGAGTCTGTTCTACAGTTTCTCATTAGGCTGAATGAATAACCGGCTCTAAATGTAGGTATTGTGATATAAACTGAGGTTGCCATCATTCTTTACATCTTGTCCAATCACAAAACAGTAGCTTTGAGAATGCATTTGTGGGCAGAGCATGGAAAGTTAAAGTCCTTCATAAGCTAAATCGATGTGCTAGAAGTGGTTAAAAATGAAACTATGCAGTTATCTGGCTCTCCATGACTGGATCATAACAGCAATACCTATAGCATTCTTTTAACCATTGGTTAAAAGTCAGTGATCCACAGGACCTTCAGCAGAACAGTGAGGAGGAACAGAGACAAATCGCTCAGGCCAGAGTCCGTTCAGGACCACAGCTCTGCACAGCCGATCATTTTCCCTGATTTAATGAGTCTAATGCAACTTATGTGATCATTATGAAACTTTTATTGGACTGATTCAACGAGAGCAGAAACTAAAGCTAAAGCAGAGAAAAATCTAAACTGTACAGCGCTGTGATCCTGTGACCTCTCTGGTCTCCAGCTTTAACTTAGTAGGTCAGGCTGGAGGCCGATCCTCTGGAGAACGTCCTCAGGCATGCAGAAGACTGGGTTTACCGGCTTTATCTGCTCATCTCCCAGAAGAGACAGACCAGCTACACCGAACAGTGTATGGAAAGGATCGACCTGGACAGGGGAAAAATAGTTCATTTATACTTCATTTACACTTAATTTAAATAAAAATTTCAAATTCTATTTTTTTAAATCTGCATAATTAACTGGTTAAGATGTAAACAGAATTGTTGAGAGTGTTTTGGTGTGAAACACTCTGTTCTAGATAAACGTACCAAGCCTGGTTCCCATCACCACCACTGTAAAGATATCTCAACCACTTTACACCAAACCCCTCTGAATACACCTCACACACTGAATTATACAGAAATTTTGGAAAATTCAGTGGAGTTTCCCTTTAAGAAATGCAAATGATACAGTAACTACCAAAAACGTGTGGAATTATAACTGAAGTTACACACTTAAAAAGATGGTTCTTCAAGGGCTCTTTAGTAAAGAAAATGGTTCTATACAAAATCATGAACACTTAAAGAACCCTTTGCATGATTAAAGGGAAGACAATGAGCCGTATATGGTTCTGTTGAGGGAAATACTGATAAAACATGTCCTTGAGTCATCATTAATAAAAGCTTTGCAGCAATCATTCATTAGAAATGATTAAAATAAAGGATAAAGTCATTTTTAACTAAGGCCGGCAGGCTTAGGTAGGGAAAAATTAGGCCTAACGCTTTCAGCTGAGAGGGTGTCCGTGCCAGGCACTGTTGCAGTGTTAGAAAGCCTTGAGAGATACGCAGACACCTGCATATAAGAAATACTGCCTGTTTGGTAAAAACAAGCTAGCTTTTAATGAGGAAATAGACAAGCAGTGAGCAGGAACAGGTCGTAACTCTTAAATAATTAGGAAGGTGCCCGGCTTGAGGTCAAGAAGGCCCAATACGGAGAGTCGTGAAAAACGGTCTTTGTCTGACAAAGCATATAGGCGTAAAAAGTACATTTAATATAGCAAATATAATGATGGCCAATGGGAAGGTTAGGATGAGAGGAGGAGTGAGGAGTGAAGAAATTACACCAGGGAGGGGGATGAGCACATTTGGAAAAAACATAAAAACTGATGTATTGTGTTGGACCTACACATTTCTGGCTATCCAGACGCCAACTTGTCACTTGGAACTTAATAAAAGCCTTTTCCTTCAAAAGAACCAACGGCTTAAATTTGTTTGTTCATCTCTATTCTTGCAAGAAAACTTTTTAAACTTTTTGACTGTATTACTTTTTGGATTTTGCAAGAACGTCTTTTTAATCTTTTGATGTCATTACCTTTTTTGCATTAGAGAATAGATTCAATTAAAATTAGAATATTAACCAAAATTAATTAACACCACGTCCGAGACCCAGGGTGGAGGCTGGACTGCTCTGGGTCACGACACTGTATAGAACCTTTCTGAGAAGGGATTTGTATAGCACCACAAAAGGTTCTTCTGTTATGACAAGCTTGACAATGTGACAAAAGAAGAACCCTTTTAAAAGGTGTTCTATAAAGAACCATCTACAGCACATTCTCCATCAATCTGAAGAACCTTTTCATAATGCAAAGAACCACTGACATCTTAACAACAGAACACCACTTTCTGCTGCTATAGAACCCTTTTCAAAAAGATTCTATACAGAACCATTTACAGCACATTCTCCCTCAACTTGAAGAAGAACCTTTCAGTGATACAAAGAACCCTTTAATCATGCAGAGGGCTCCTGGAGTGTTGATGGCTCTATACAGAGCCATTTTCATTACTAAAGAACCCTTAAAAATATCATTATATAATGTTGATAAGTTTCAATGGGAATAAAAGTATTTTATACTACATCTTAATATGATTCAAATGACTAATTATACTCCGTGGAGGTGAAATCGACAGAGTGCCGGCTCTCTAGTCCTAGTGATACCGGTCCTAATGTACAGACTGGATGTTCTAAGCTCAGTCCATTATTTTAAGGTTACCATGTCTCCTGGTCGGTCAGCAAATCCGCCCGTCTCCTCGTCCTGACAGGACAGGATAAATGTCCTCAGCTTGGCTTTGTCAATCCAGTGAATTCTGCCGATGATCTTTAATGCAGCGAGAACCCACCACGAGTAGCACACATCTGGCAACTGAGGCAAATACAAACATCACACTTTACAGCTTATAAGAAAAAAGGGCCATATTCTTTATTTTATAATAGATCTATAATGTTCTAATGAACTGTAATAATTCATTTTTCCAATCTCTTAACAGACTGTTTTAAGACCGTTATGTGCAAATGATCTGTTCTGATTGGCCCTGTGTTGTGCCTCAAACTGTCAAGGGACAACAAAGCTGAATAATTTTCCCACATCGTCCTCTCCCAGAAATAACAACCTGCATCACATTAGCAAGGATCTGGCATGGCTAACCTGCCGCAACCTGAGTGGGCGGGGCTTAACTGCCGCAACCTGAGTGGGCGGGGCTAAACTGCAGAAGCTGAATGATGAGGCTAAACTGCTGTAGGCTGAATGGGTGGGGCTAAACTGCTGTAAGCTGAATGATGAGGCTAAACTGCTGTAGGCTGAATGGGTGGGGCTAAACTGCTGTAAGCTGAATGGGTGGGGCTAAACTGCTGTAGGCTGAATGGGCGGGGCTAGATTACTGAAGGCTGAATGTGATGTCACTTGTAAATAAGCTCATGGTTCTGACATCACAACCATTATGAATTCAAAATGGCTTGTATTTGCAGCCTAGTTTGTATACATAGACTGAAGAGTGAACAATAATACTTCTTCAAAAATCCCCTCCTTGTATCTTACCTTCTCCGGTCTGCCGTTAAGCCCTCCAGACGGAAGCTGTCTCTCACAGAGCCACCATCCCAGCAGATCAGCGTTGACCTGATGGAGCTGACCAGTGACGGACAGGAACCCCGTACAACAGTAAATCTGCAGAAACAGGTACAGCTTCAGTCATAACTCACTGTAAGTCTTACAAGTCAGCAAATCTTAAGGAAGACCTTTGAGGTTTGAGCAGACTGTGAGAAGTTTTGTGGATGTATTTATAGACAAAATTTAGGCTAATTTAGGGTTAACTATTGACTTCTTGTATCTGTTTTGCAGTGTTAGCCTCATAGCTCCTGTACTAAACCATAGAGGCAATATTTGTACACCAAACACGTCCCAGCCAATCAACTACACTCACCGGCCACTTTATTACTAGTGAAAAGTTGGACCCCCTTTTGCCTTCAGAACTGCCTTAATTATTCGTGGCAGACTTTCACCAAGGTGTTGGAAACGTTCCTCAGAGATTCTGGTTGGTTATTTGAGTTACTGTTGCCTTTCTATCATCTGGAACCAGTCTGCCCATTCTCCTCTGACCTCTCACATCAACAAGGCATTTTCGTCCACACAACTGACCGCTCGCTGGATATTTCCTCTTTTTCTGACCGTTCTCTGTAAACCCTAGAGATGGTTGTGTGTGAAAATCCCAGTAGATCAGCAGTTTCTGAAATACTCAGACCAGCCCGTCTGGCCCCAACAACCACGTCACATTCAAAGTCCCTTAAATCACCTTTCTTCCCCGTTCTGATGCTCAGTCTGCACTTCAGCAAGTTGTCTTGACCTCCTCTACATGCCTAAATGCATTGAGTTGCGACCGTGTGATTGGCTGATTAGCTATTTGTGATAACAAGCAACTGAACAGGTACCTCACTGTACCTAATAAAGTGGCCGGTGAGTGTATATCTGGGATAAATGGAAAATAGGATACAGTTAATATTTTAGTGAAAAATTCCTTTATTTTCCAGGTTTAGTCAAAAAAGCTCTTCTTTACCAAATATTGTTACAACTTTAGGTATAATAGATTCCAACAGTCCAAGTGCAGCTAAATCACCACTCTAAGATCAACGCCTCTCGATGCATCAATATATTTGTATTACTGATGCACTGATCTGATACACTGGCTTGATACTGGCGCCGATACTTTAGTAGACAGATCGGTTTCAGCCAGTCACGTCCACTCTCAGTGCGGTTTCTTAGCCACAGTCGTGTCATTACAAAACACAAAACACAGCAAACTCTTACTTTGTGTTTTTCCTCAATGACACTGAATGCTTTACATACCGTTAACAATGAGTGATCACAGATAAACCTGCCTGTTTACGGAGATGACGTAAGTGTTTCTTTACAAACACGAAATGTGCCGTGTGTTTCTCCACAAAGCGTGGCACCTTGTCAAAATAAAAGCCTCTTTTCACAAACTGTGACAGCAGATCAGAATAAAAGCCCTGTGCAGAGGCGCTGATCAAATTCTGTTATTTCAGACTTTTACAGTTTCCTTGTTTCTACACTCATTGTCCATTTTATCAGCTCCACTTACTATATTTGTTATAGCCCCCTTTTACCCTGTTCTTCAGTGGTCAGGACCCTCGCAGAGCAGGTACTATTTGGGTGGTGGGTCATTCTCAGCACTGTGCTGCTAGAGTTTTTAAACACCTCAGTGTCACAGCTGGACTGAGAATAGTCTACCAGGACAGTGAGTGGACACAGTGTTTAAAAACTCCAGCAGCACTGCTGTGTCTGATCCACTCACACCAGCACAACACACACTAACACACCACCACCACATCAGTGTTACTGCAGTGCTGAGAATGATCCACCACCTAAACAGTACCTGCTCTGTGAGGGTCCATGGGGGTCCTGACCACTGAAGAACAGGGTAACAAAGTATCAGAGAAACAGATGGACTACAGTCTGTAACTGTAGAACTACAAAGTGCAGCTATACAGTAAGTGGAGCTGATAAAGTGGACAGTGAGCGTAGAAACAAGGAGGTGGTCATCATGTTATGCCTGATCAGTACAGACTTAAAAAAGTAAACATATCAGATTTTTGGAAGATTTTTGAGATAGTTAAGATAAGGTGATAGTTAAGACGTCTACAGCGAAAAGTTAGACTTCATAACCCTGAAGTTAGAGAAATAAGATGGACTATGAAATACTTGTCCAGCATGCAAAATCAGATCAGTAATCTTTATGGGTCATATCCTCAGGTATCTGGAGAAAAACATTTGTATTGTTGGATCTGCATCCTTAATTCTGACGCCCATTACTGCTAAACAAGGGGCTGCACATGCATCATTTACATGCAAAATGCAGTACTGAGTGCATATTGGGATCTGCCGTGGGAGAGTCTCGAAAAACGGTATCGTTATAAAATGAACCATCATTAACGAGGCCTCACCTGTCCAGCGTGAGATTCTGAGCCAGGCCTGCAGCCGAATCCTCCATCAAAGTTCATACAGGACAAAACGAACTCCACGGCCTTGTCCACATCAACAGCATCCAATCTGCCCTGAAAACACACACAGACGATCCATAACCAGCTTCCACAATCTCCACAGAAACGCACTGACCGATAGAATGGGACGCTGTGGAGCCGATGCACATGAACCAATGTCCAGTGCCAAAGATATAAATATTTTATTCTATTTATTTATTTAGCACTCATTTTATTTATTTTCTTATTGTCAATTTTTTGTCTTACATCTATTTCTTTTTTTCATTCATTTATGTTTTTATTTATTTTATCCTTATGTGCTCTGTTACTTGATAAGTTGTTATATAATAATTTAATTTCATTCTGTGGTCATTATATGCTGTCAAATGTTTGTACAGTCATTATTGCACTGCATCTCTCATCTCAGGCTGCTAATTTCCTTCGGGATCAATAAAGTGTCTGTCTGTGTCTGTCTGTCTAATCAGTTATTGATTTAATAGTTTATTGGTACATTCTTATCATTAAATTGGACTTTTATGATTATTATTATTTAATTATAGCACTTGATTAATTTCTTTACTGTACAACTTCTCAGTCCCTGATTCCTGTATTACTCGGCTACATTGCAAATGAGGGTCGCCCTCAACGTGTTCAGAGTTTAAATAAAAGTAGGTTGATTGACTGATTGATTGATTGATTAACTGATTGATAATGCCACCCAACACTGGGCTGTGGAGCAGTGGAACTGTGTTTTCTGGAGTGATGAAGCTCCACCCAACACCTGTGGGATGATTCGGAGATCCAGAACTGACCATCCACCATCAGCGCCTGACCTCATGAATGCTCTCACAGCTAAAATCTGCACAAAGAAGCCAGAAGGTCTTACCAGCAATGCCAGAGTTGCAACAGCACAGAAGGAAAACCTGGTATCTATTTCTCCTACAAGAGAACAGACACAGGAACAGTGTTAAAAGTGCAATGATGCAAAATCCCAAAAGGTTTTAACAGACAGTCTAAATAAACATCAGATGGAAAAAAAAATGACCCCATTTGTCTCCTGCAAATGACCCATCCTCCTGCTGAAGTCCCCTCACATAATCCACAACCTTGTCCACATCGATGGCTTTAACATTGTCATACAGTGTCAAGATCTGGAAAACAAAGCAATAGAAGTCCAGTCGGTGAGTTTGTTTACATCCGATCATAATCAGATTTCTGCATTTATCTGATTATTCACATGGTCTTGTACACTCTGATTTCTTACATCAGATTAAGGTCTGGAGATCTGAGAAAGAGGCTGGATTTTAGCTCAGTAGTCAGATTTTTCAGTGCTGTGGACTCTGATTTCTTTCTGATTTCTCAGTCTGAGCATGTGTCAAAACAGACTGCGGTACCGGAAATAAGCCAGCATTGTCGCTGCAAGACGCAGCGAAACACATTTGGAGTGACACTGACACCAAATACATGCTTGACGAAGCAGAGGATTTAAATACAGGGTGTCCCAAAAAAACTGACACCATTTCAGAGTCTAATAACAGCCAATTCTCCCTCAAATGATCTCAAATTTTACCAAAATGTGTAAAAACAAACCCAGTTTAGTTTTTAATTTCTTTTTTCAGGTTGAAGAACGGCGTTCACTAGAAATGAAAAAGGCATTTTGTGTGTTAGAATCTGCTCAAACAGTCAAACAAGACGGAGCAGAGTGCAGAAAATTTCCAGAATTTCCAGAAAATTCAATAAAAATGCACCAACTGGACCAGCGCTGGAGACACAAGACCACCAACTTGATGGGCGTCATGTCCCAGGTGGTGTGCATATTGAACATTTGTGAAGCTGTGAAGTCGGCTATAAAATCTACATCCCTGTGAATTTCTTGATATTCACTTCTCAAAGGATTCAAACAAAACCATTTTTTTGGGACGCCCTGTATTCTTCATCCTCTAGATGATGTACGTCCCCCTCTAAAAGCTCCTCACAGAGAGTTCCTACATGACATGATGATGAATTCACCGCCTGATGACTGAGACGCTGTTTTATGATGGTTTGGGGAAGATTTTGGCCACAAACTCCATTCGTCGTCAAAGGATACGCGAATGATGTGACGGAACAAAAACGTATTATTCCAGATTTTCCACTATTTTCCCATCATCAACATTCCATATAAGCTTAGAAGACTCGTGGAGGTTCTCTGGTGGTTCTGGATGGTAAATAAAATGTCTATATCTGTGTTGTAGTCATGGCAACGCCTGGTTCCCATCACCACCACTGTAAAGACGCCTGAACCGTTTCACACCAAACCACTAAAAAACCAGTTAATTAAAAGCTGTAGACTGTGTGACCTGTACGGCGCTAAGCGTGTAGAGCAGGTGCGGGTCATGGCCGATGCTGGCACTGAAGCCTCCACAGTCGTGCTGGCAGGATTTAATGAAGTCAATAATCTCCTCTCGGTTCATGCGGTGAAGCTGACCCATCAGGTCCATCACAGTGAGACCCCAGTAAATACCACTCATCCGCAAATACTCCGAAAGGGTGTATTCCTACAGAGGAGAGGAATGAGAACAGCCGCCAATCAGCCAGTGTGGGAGGTCTCACACACACACACACACACACACACGTTAAATATATATGAACTACCAGAAAAACAGCTCTGAATATAAATATAAACTGTCTAGTTTGTTCCATCTACTTACATAATCATCTTTTTTGGAGCCATAAGCAGCGATATAGTCAGCATGTTTATCCAGGAGAAGAGTGTTAGGAGCATCAGGCTTAATGACCACGTCTTTAATCTGGGTCCCCTACAAAACAAAAACACAGAGACTTTTACTGATGGACAGCATAAGCAGTTTGGCCACTTTATTAGAAACACACCTTGCGCTTCCACTCACTGGCCACTTTATTAGAAACACCTACCTTGCGCTTCCACTAATTGGCCACTTTATTAGAAACACCTACCTTGTGCTTCCACTCACTGGCCACTTTATTAGAAACACCCACCTTGTGCTTCCACTCACTGGCCACTTTATTAGAAACACCCACTTTGTGCTTCCACTCACTGGCCACTTTATTAGAAACACTCACTGGCCACTTTATTAGAAACACCCACCTTGTGCTTCCACTCACTGGCCACTTTATTAGAAACACCCACCTTGTGCTTCCACTAACTGGCCACTTTATTAGAAACACCCACCTTGCGCTTCCACTCACTGGCCACTTTATTAGAAACACCCACCTTGCGCTTCCACTCACTGGCCACTTTATTAGAAACACCCACCTTGTGCTTCCACTCACTGGCCACTTTATTAGAAACACCCACCTTGTGCTTCCACTAACTGGCCACTTTATTAGAAACACCCACCTTGTGCTTCCACTCACTGGCCACTTTATTAGAAACACCCACCTTGTGCTTCCACTCACTGGCCACTTTATTAGAAACACCCACCTTGTGCTTCCACTCACTGGCCACTTTATTAGAAACACCACTTTATTAGAAACACCCACCTTGTGCTTCCACTCACTGGCCACTTTATTAGAAACACCCACCTTGTGCTTCCACTCACTGGCCACTTTATTAGAAACACCACTTTATTAGAAACACCCACCTTGTGCTTCCACTCACTGGCCACTTTATTAGAAACACCCACCTTGTGCTTCCACTCACTGGCCACTTTATTAGAAACACCCACCTTGTGCTTCCACTCACTGGCCACTTTATTAGAAACACCCACCTTGTGCTTCCACTCACTGGCCACTTTATTAGAAACACCCACCTTGTGCTTCCACTCACTGGCCACTTTATTAGAAACACCCACCTTGTGCTTCCACTCACTGGCCACTTTATTAGAAACACCCACCTTGTGCTTCCACTCACTGGCCACTTTATTAGAAACACCCACCTTGTGCTTCCACTCACTGGCCACTTTATTAGAAACACCCACCTTGTGCTTTCACTAACTGGCCACTTTATTAGAAACACCCACCATGTGCTTCCACTCACTGGCCACTTTATTAGAAACACCCACCTTGTGCTTTCACTAACTGGCCACTTTATTAGAAACACCCACCTTGTGCTTCCACTCACTGGCCACTTTATTAGAAACACCACTTTATTAGAAACACCCACCTTGTGCTTCCACTCACTGGCCACTTTATTAGAAACACCCACCTTGTGCTTCCACTCACTGGCCACTTTATTAGAAACACCCACCTTGTGCTTCCACTAACTGGCCACTTTATTAGAAACACCCACCATGTGCTTCCACTCACTGGCCACTTTATTAGAAACACCCACCATGTGCTTCCACTCACTGGCCACTTTATTAGAAACACCCACCTTGTGCTTTCACTAACTGGCCACTTTATTAGAAACACCCACCTTGTGCTTCCACTCACTGGCCACTTTATTAGAAACACCCACCTTGTGCTTCCACTCACTGGCCACTTTATTAGAAACACCCACCTTGTGCTTCCACTCACTGGCCACTTTATTAGAAACACCCACCTTGTGCTTCCACTCACTGGCCACTTTATTAGAAACACCCACCTTGTGCTTCCACTCACTGGCCATTTTATTAGAAACACCCACCTTGTGCTTCCACTCACTGGCCACTTTATTAGAAACACCCACCTTGTGCTTCCACTCACTGGCCGCTTTATTAGAAACACCCACCTTGTGCTTCCACTAACTGGCCACTTTATTAGAAACACCCACCTTGTGCTTCAGCTCACTGGCCACTTTATTAGAAACACCTACTTTATAGCTCCTCTACGTCCTTAGGTGCTGTACAATGCATCAGCCCCTCCACCTCATTCATCACTGGTCAGTCTCTGACCACAGGGCTGCTGTTGTCCAGATGTTGTGTGGGTGGTGGCACAAGGCGAGAGCCTGAGAGTGGACCTCCACCCAAAAATACCCAACACAGAGTGGCTCTGTGTTCAGAAACTGACCACTGATGAAGGACTAGAGGATGGACAACACAACCCGAGCATCAGCAGATCAGCTGCAGCACCATTTCAGGTGAAACGGGCGATTCTTCCGTCTTCCGCTCCGCACCAAACCTCGAGATTTTAAAGTACATCAGAACTTCAAGCGCTGAACAGTAAAATCTGGTCGTTTTAAATCGAGAGTAATACAGATAATGATCATAATAGTCGATGAGACTCACCATCCCGGCCCACAGCTACAGCTAAAGCTAGCGGCGTCACGGCACTACGGGCGCCCTTGTGGGACACTTCGCGATTTCGTTAATGTCATGAAAACAAGAGCCAGCCAGAGAACCTGACGCTAGAGGGCGCTCCCGAGCGAGTCCAGAATGAATGGGTTGATATGGAGCATCTGAGCAAAATCATAGTTTATAAATGCTGAAACATTTTTAATGTAAAAGAATGGAATCACATCCTGAACAACATAAAACACTTTAACACTGCTGTTATATTTAAGAGCTTTTAAACTCGAGTTTAAAACGGCACCTCGTGTACATTCATGACGTCAGTGAGCGTCTAACCAATCACTACCACTAACCAATCAGCTCATTGTAGCAGTAACACTAACCAATCAGCTCTCAGTAGCAGTAACGCTAACCAATCAGCTCCCAGCAGCAGTAACACTAACCAATCAGCTCTCAGCTGTAATGCTAAACAATCAGCACTCAGTAGCAGTAACACTAACCAATCAGCTCTCAGCTGTAATGCTAACCAATCAGCACTCAGTAGCAGTAACACTAACCAATCAGCTCTCAGCTGTAATGCTAACCAATCAGCACTCAGTAGCAGTAACACTAACCAATCAGCTCCCAGTAGCAGTAACACTAACCAATCAGCTCTCAGCTGTAATGCTAACCAATCAGCACTCAGAAGCTGTTTAGCAGTGTTGTTGATATAATGGGGGAAATAGGAAGTGGCCAGGCTCCTCATAAAGTGGCTCTGAGCCAGTCACGTGCAGCACACTTACACAGTCATTTAAACAACATACAGTTTACAGCTCTGCTCACTTTGGAGCTTTGGTTTTATTTTAGAGCAAAAAGATGACAAAAACATAGAAAAATATAAATGACTAAGACGTATTTTTTCGCCCGATTGAACAGTTAAAATATACCTGAATGATTTCATTGATGAATTATTAGTACCATTGCCCAGTTTAATGGAACAGATTCTCATCACCAACACATTATTATCTGAATATGAATCTCATTCACCTTACCCTGTGCATTGCTGTGAGAAGAAGCACTTTAAAGACGGTTCTTCCCGGGTTCTTTAGTATAGTAAATGGTTGTATATAGAACCATGAACACTCAAAGAACCCTTTGCACGATTAAATGTGAAACAGTGGAACAGTGGAATGAAATAGTGTACTCAAGGTCCCAGTTAACTCCCAAAAGTAACAATTAACAATAAATAGTAAGGTGCAAAACAGCAGCATGAACCACAGCAGCATGAGTACGAGGTAGAAGGTGTACATCTTAATACTGGTGATGTATAAAGTGACGTGTGTAGGGGTGACTTGTGTTAGGGGTGATCTAGTGGGGGCACTGGTTCAGTACAGCAGCAGAGATTAATAAGTGGACATAAAGTGCCATCGCGGTGACGTCTAACTGGAGTTTAAGAGTCTCACGGCTTCAGGGAAGAAGCTGTTCCTCAGTCTGGTTGTTTTGCTCTTAATGCTCCACAACCTCCTACCTGAGCGGAGCGGGACAAAGAGTGTGTGTGTTGGATGATTGGGGTCCTTCATGATGCCAGTGGCCCTTTTCCTGCATCTGGAGGTGTAAATGTCCACGGTGGTGGGACTCCAACAGTCCTCTGTGCAGCCTTCACCACCCTCTGCAGAGCTACATAGAACCCTTTTCAAAAATGTTCTATATATAACCATCTACAGCCCATTCTGAAGAACCTTTAATCAGAGAATGCAGAGTTCTTTTGAGTGTTTATGGTTCTACATAGAACCATTTTCTTTACGAAAGAATGTTTAAAAAAACAATTAAGTGCACAATGTCAGCTTGTAACAATAGAAGAACCATTTTTTTGCTGCTATATAGAACCATCTACAACAGGAGTGTTTATGATTCTTTATAGAACCGTTTTCTTTAATAAAGAATCCTTAAAGGACCATCTTTTTTAAAAAGTGTACTTATTAAAGCACCAAAAAGGGTTCTGCTAAAGGTTTCATTATTGTTACGCATATCAAGCTTGTGTACAATAGCAGAACCCCTTCTGGTGCTATATAGAACCATCTACTGCACATTCTCCATCAATCCGAAGAACCCTTTCACCATGCAAAGAACTCTTTAATCATGCACAGGGTCCTTTAGTGTTCATGTTTTCTATTTAGAACCATTTTCTTTACTAAAAAATGTTTAAAGAACCGTCTTTTTTTTTTAAGTGTACGATGTCAAGCTTGCAACAATTGAAGAACCCTTTTTGGTGCCATATAGAACCATCTACAACACATACGTGTTGGTTCTTTATAGAACCGTTTGCTTTGCTAAAGAATCCTTGAAGAACCATCTTCTTTAAGACTGTACTCATTAAAGCTTGAATTATATAGCACCAGAAAGGGTCCTGCTAAGGGTTCTGCTATTGTTATACATGTCAAGCCTTTTAGGTGCTGTACAGAACCATCTACAGCACATTCTCCATCTATCTGAAGAGCCCTTTCATGATGCAAAGAAAAAAAAAATCATTCAAAGGGTTCTTTGAGTGTTCATGCTTCCATATAGAACCATTTTCTTTGGTAAAGAACCCTTGAAGAACTTTTTTTTTATAAAGTGTGCATGATTACAGCCTGGGTTATATAGCACCCACAACTGTTCTTCTATTGTTATAAGCTTGACATAATGACAGTAGAGGAACCCTTTTGGGTGCTATATAGAATCCCTGTCAAAAAGGCTCTATATAGAACCATCTACAGCACATTCTCCATTAATCTGAAGAACCCTTTCACCATGCAAAGAACCCTTTAATCATGCACAGGGTTCTTTGAGTGTTCATGTGGTTTTTGTTTTCATTTTCTTTAGTAAAGAACAATTGCAGAACCATCGTTCTTGAATATGTACTTATCTTCATCTAGACATCTAACGGTACATTAACAGGCTGATTATTTGGGCTATTCTGGTCTCTCTGCATGAAAACATGACAGGATACATTACTGCATTATAGCCATTGTTTTCTAAGCAGCTACAATAGATTGAAACACTAGATCAAAGGTTTTGTTGCCGAGAACCTTCTTTTATATAATGAAGGCCCAATGGCTTCTCTTTTCTGGCAGGAACATCAGCCAGAAGAACCGAACAGGAACCTGTCCATGAACACAAATATCAGCCTCTATTCCACCAAAACAGCACCACTGTGGCAGAAAACGAACCGTAAAACAGGTATTTTTACATTAATCTTTATTTATTGGAAGTCATACCAGTTAGAAAAGCTTACGCATTACATGTTCTGCGCTGTTCATTCTTTCATTGTTCAGTTCCAACTTAATTGTTCTACGTAATATACAATATATGATCAAGGTCAGTCGACACAATTAAGGCAAACCACTAATAGCATTAGTGACAATCCTGAGATCCACAGATCAAAACCATTCATGTGTAGAAGAGCCTGCAAATGGTGCAGAAGATAGAAACCAAACTGTTTGTTGATCTTAAAAAGACGCGGTCTGAACAATCGGGCTACTGACATTTCACGTTGGACAGCGGCTCATGTTAAAACAACAGAACCTGAATTAGTGTGATCATTTAGAGCCATTTTAACATGTCAGCCCCACCCACTACCCCTTCAAACTAAACAAGTGCTCCTGCTGGTGACGTCTTGGGACACGTTCACCGCTTGTATTTCGCAAGATGCTCTCGTGAGATGATGAGCCTTTGGATTTGAGCAGTTCCTTCATAAATCTGAAAGGAGAGAAAATGTTCAAAGTTTTAAAAACACTTAAAAAAAACAAACAAACAAACAAACAAAAAAAAACACCAAATGTCACCGGTGATTCGAGACTTTTTGTGCATTAAAGAGCCCATATACTACCGTTTTCATGGTTTATCCCCCCAAAAGAATCATATTTTCATCTTTACATGGTCATTTTCCCACCTTAGAGCTCTCAGAATTAAACAGACTGTTTATGTTACTGTGCCTATAACACATGTATGTGAATGAGCTCCTTCCTGATTGGCTGCCGTGTATTGTGTCCAGGCTGGAACACTCCTTGTAACGTCGCAAGTTTGGTTTCTGCAGCATAATTTTCATATGTGCACTGGTGGACAGCCCATCCATATGGAAGAAAAATGTATGTACATTATAGACCGGCCAGGCATAACGTTATGACCACCTCGCTGTCCATTTTATCAGCTCCACTTACTGTATAGCTGCACTTTGTAGTTCTACAGTTACAGACTGTAGTCCATCTGTTTCTCTGATACTTTGTTACCCTGTTCTTCAGTGGTCAGGACCCCCATTGACCCTCACAGAGCAGGTACTATTTGGGTGGTGTGTCATTCTCAGCACTGCAGTCACACTGATGTGGTGGTGGTGTGGTAGTGTGTGTTGCGCTGGTCTGAGTGGATCAGACGCAGCAGTGTTGCTGGAGTTGACACCTCAGTGTCACTGCTGGACTGAGAATAGTCCACCAACCAAAAATATCCAGCCAGCAGCGTCCTGTGGGCAGCGTCCTGTGACCACTGATGAAGGACTAGAGGATGACCAACACAAACTGAGCAGCAGCAGATGAGCTGTCGCCTCTGACTTTACGAGGTGGTCCGACAAGGTAGGAGTGTCTAATAGAGTGGACAGTGAGCGGACACAGTGTTTAAAAACGTCAGCAGCACTGCTGTGTCTGATCCACTCGTACCAGCACAACACACACTAGCATACCACCACCAAGTCAGTGTTACTGCAGTGCTGAGAATGACCCACCACTCAATTATATGATGGTCCTGTGGGGGTCCTGACCATTGAATAACAGGGTGAAAGTGCTCCCGTATGGTCAGTGGAGCTGATAAAATAAGTGTAGATACAGTGCTCTGTGTGTATGCGTGCTAAATGTGTGCTAAAAGCCTTTAAGAACTCATTTTAAAATAAATTTTATCACAAACTGCTTTTCTGACCTGATAAATCTTCGCGTCTCTCATTAGTTTCTCCACAGGGTATTCACTGTTGAATCCATTCCCGCCAAAAATCTGGACGGCATCAGTCGCGACCTGGTTGGCGATATCTCCGGCGTAGGCTTTAGCGATGGATGCGTAGTAAGTGTTCCTTCTGCCATCATCCACCTCCCATGCTGATCTCTGATAGGCCAGCCTGGCCAGCTCCACCTTCATGGCCATCTCCGCCAGCATGAAGGAAATGGCTTGGTGCTGCACGAGAAAAAGGGTAAAAAATGAGGTCCTTTGATAATTACAAGAAATAAATAATTGGATGCATCCAAAATAACCTCATTAAATGCTCCCTATTAGGATTGCCACAATTAGGAAATGATGACGACGAATATGGAAATAAGGCAACTAATTTTCTGACAGACTTTAATACACTACAGGAAGCGTAGGGGGCGATATGGCTGCTACTGTTTCATTTAAAAAGCCTCTATAATGTTCATATGATCCACACAGTCACGCTGACAGACTGTAATACACTACAGGAAGCGTAGGGGGAGATATGGCTTCTACTGTTTCATTTAAAAAGCTCTATAATGTTCATATGATCCACACAGTCACTCTGACAGACTGTAATACACTACAGGAAGCGTAGGGGGCGATATGGCTTCTACTGTTTCATTTAAAAAGCTCTATAATGTTCATATGATCCACACAGTCACTCTGACAGAATGTAGTACACTACAGAATATATAGTGTGTGCCTGTGTGTGTCTGGTTTTAGTGCACTAGGCTAAATAAAAGGATTTTTAGATTTTAGACAAATAAGATGCATGAACAGGATAAGCAGGGCGTAGTTAAGTTCACCTACATCAGCAATAAGCCTGCCAAAAGTCTTTCTCTCTAAGGCATACTTGGTGGCCTCATCCAGAGCTCTCTGAGCCAGTCCTGTTGCACCTGCAGCAACCTGACAACCACAAAAACAGAATATAAAAACAGACATAAGTGGAGAAATCTTGCCCAGTTCAAATCATAGACAACAGCTCATCATTTAGCATCAACAATTAGGCCTTTAGTTCAAGCCACAAAAATAAAAACTCAAAAAATGAGAATGCTAATTTCTGCTAGCTAACCTATGGGATGTGCAATAATATGTTAGCACCAAGTTAACAGCAGCGCACATGAACTTTGCTGGCTATTCTAGATTAAACACAAACATATGAAGCTTGTAACAAGCATTATCATATATATCTGAGCTTGTATGTATCAGTTTTACAGTGACTTTCAGTAAAGAGTCCAGGCAAAGAGCCACCGCCACTGTTTCCCATTCCTAACAACTAACCAGAACCTGCTTAGACTTTGACTGCTATTCAGTCAGTCACGTATCTAGAACTTCCAGAAGTAAATCCAATCATGACTGCCTGATTCCTTATTCACTGACTCATTATACTGGTAGTCAATCTACCATATAAGGCCATCTGTTCAGCTCCTGAAGTCCTAACCAATGGGAGAGCTCACTTGGCTGTATCTACCTCAGAGAAAACAATCCTGATTGCATCGTTTTTTTTTTTTGGTGTTTCAAGAATTGAAACCATTTGCTTCCAAATAAAACTTAATGATAAATTATGAGTACTGGTAATACTTGCAGAGCTACAACATGATGATACTTATAAATAAAAACAGGTGTACTTTTTTAGTTCCCAGAAACTGAAGTCTACTTGATACTATCTGATGCAATTGGAGGCAAATGTGTCAAGATTTAAGGATTACAGTTAGCATCATGCTTACTGGTGCAGTATAAGCTTCCTTTACTTGTTAGCTACATTATCCTCGTAACTCCAGCACTAAAACTAAAGAAGCAGATTTCAGACACCGAACACGTCTTGATCGAGTGCGTCTGGGTAGACTAATACTGGGTATTAGATTTAAACAAAATGATAACTTTAAGAGAGGAGAAAACTCTTACAGGAGGTCGAGTCTTGTCGAAAGCCCCCATGGCGATCTTAAATCCCGCTCCCTCGCCGAGCAGGACGTTCTCTTTGGGGATTCTCACGTCCTCGAAGGTGACCCCACGAGTGTCTGAGCACCTCTGACCCATGTTCATTTCCTGTGGACAGAACAAGAACAGTGCATAGCAGCATCATGTAGCAATGCCAGGACAGCGTTAATCAGGCTTTATTCTCAGCAGCTGAAAGGTTCTTGCCTTCTTGCCGGGCTGAACTCCCGGAGTGTCCGCCTCGATGACGAAGCCTGTGAACGCTCTGCTGGCTGGGCATTTGGGGTCAGGGTCTGTGCGGGCCAGCAAGAAATACCTGAAACAAATAGAAAAGTTTATTATATCAGAGGCATGATTTCAAATTAGGATGAAACCCAACGTGACATGTCACGGGTGGGAGCCAACTGGTCAACCAACTCTCCCACTGGAGACCTACTTTCTGGCAAAGTTTAGTTCGAGCCTGCAGCTGAATGCTGTTCCTGCCTTTATCCAACACTGACGCATCTGATTCAGTCATAAACTTCAGGTGAAGTTGATTAGCTAGAGCAGGTGTGACAGATTTTGGCTGGACCTAGATCAGAGGTCGCAACCCAAATGTTACGAAGAGCCGCTTTGTCCTTTTAACAAAAATCAAACCACCTTGGGAGCCACGTTTTACATCTATTTTACCATCTTGGCTGTAAATGTATCCCAGTGTGTGCTGACGTCTTCGTTTAGGCTATAAATTATAATCTAAATGAAAACACAGACTTGCTTTGCTCTGCTTTAAGCTTCAGCTCAGCTAGAGAAGCTTTTCTCACATCTCCAGCAGGAAACTCTTCTTCAGAAGTAGATCAGTTTCTTGTAAAATGTTTCTCAGCATTCCAACTTTTTATGATACTGAAGTCTCTTCTCATTCTTCTTGTTCTAATTTTCCCGTTCCACCTTAAAGAACGTAACTGCTGCAGTATTTAAGGAGAATCTGAATAAGAAGCCGGCGAACGAGAAACTGACTTCAGTTTTCTGACTTTTCAGTTTTTTTAGTTTCTTGTTGCAGATTAAATGTATCAGGAAACCAGCTGGAGTGATTATAAATGCAAATAAGTCCATTTGTTGCCAAATTATCGATGTTTATCTTAAATATTTTTCTCTGCCTCCTCATTAGCTACTAGCTAGGCGAAACTGCTGTCTGGCAGCGCCACGATTGTATTGTGATGCCGTAGACATCGGTGAAGACGCACGGCTGCTGAGACAAATTTATCCTACATTCTGTTGTTTTCTGTGGAAATGAAGTGCGTTTTGGTTTGGATGGACAGGTTATCCAGCCTCAGTCACGCATTTCCGCCCTCATTTCGGTTTGAAAAACCCACATCATGTTGCAATATTTTATCTAACAGGGAGCCTAAAATTGATCAATGAATGAGCATGAATAAACATGCAGTGTGTGCTCAGAGAAAACCTCAATAAACGAGTAAACGCACCAGTTAGCTTTTCCTCCGTTGGTGATCCACATTTTCTGGCCATTGATGATGTATTCGTCCCCTTTCTTCACAGCTCGAGTCCTTACGCCAGCCACGTCGGAGCCTGCGCCGGGCTCCGTCACACAGTACGCCTGCCTCACACATTACACACCAAACCAGATATCCGTTATGTACTGACAGCAGGTGGCGCAGCATAAACATAACCATACTTACAAGACATTTTCACATTTTCTTCCTCAGAGGTTTATGATTAAAGCCTTGTTCAGACAGACAGCCTAAATCAGATTTCTGCATATCCAGATTGCATTCAGACCTTTTTTCGATTGTCCGCACAGCTAAAACCCACATGAAATCTGATTTTTGGCATATCCAGATTGACATTTGAAGGTGGTTTGAAATGTGATTCCAATCAGATTTTTCCAGATGCGTCTCAGTCTGGATGCTCAGTTCAGATTTCAAAATGTCTTTTGTGTCACTCCCAACGTAACAAACAATGACGATGTCAAATCCAGAGTGATGAAGTGCTGGGATTCAAGAAGAGCACCAAAGATTCATGTTTCAAGAATTCTGTAGAGTTAGGAGGGTGAGATGATGCATCTCCATCTCTCCTGGATCAAATTTCTGAGGTGTGAGTCAAAATAGACAAACATTTGAAAATAATAGCATGAAAAACTGAAGACGTTTTTTACTAAACACACACTGTTCTGCACAAATCCGAATAAATGACACTAATTCTGCTCTCTCTGTAATGAAATACACAGTCGGGGTTCTTTAAGTACTAACAAAATCCATAATACGCTTAGAAAAGCATACGGACACAGTCGCATACGATCACACCGAACACTCATGAATTAAACGCTGCTGAGCTGAACTGAGTAACGGTATCTGCCCCTAATTTACAGTGACCGCATACACAGCTGACCGCGACGTTTAGGAAACACATAAGGGACAACAGACCACTCACACACATGAGCGGCTCCTCGGTCATCCTGCCCAGATACTTCTTCTTCTGAGCTTCATTACCAGCGATGATGACCGGCATTTGCTGTGGAACACAAGAACACAGAGTTCAGATTTAGGCTCTACAGGATTAACAGAGATCAAAACGGCAGCACCGGTTTAACTTCACCTGCCCCGCTTTAACTTCACCTGCCCCGCTTTAACTTCCCCGCAACAATTACAGCAAACTGCACTGACACCTACAGCCAAACGTGTGACCACGTCTTAACTATCTCGTTCCCACAGCTTACTGAGTCGTAGCCATTCACTGCTGTTATTAAGGAGAGACGAGCACTGAGCTCTAACATTTACATCAAGTTTGTCGTCCATACATTCTCAAAAATGATGGTTCTTCAAGGGTTCTTTATTAAAGAAAATGGTTCTATATAGAACCATGAACACTCAAAGAGCCCTTTTCATGAGTTAATGGTTCTTTGCATAATGAAAGTGTTCTTCAGATTGATGGAGAATGTACAGATGGTTCTATACGGAACTTTTTTGAAAAGGGATCAATATAGCACTCAAAATGGTTCTTCTATTGTAACCAGCTTGACATCATAACAATAGAAGAACCCCTTTTGGTGCCATATAGAACACGTCAAAAAGGTTTTATTTACGTTCTATAGCACATTCTTAAGAACCCTTTCGTGATACAAAGAATCTTCTAATATTTCAACATAGAAATCACTGAAGAACGTTTGAAGAACCATGTTTTTTTTTTGTTTTTTTTTTACAGTGTGCATAGTCTCAAAAGGGTTCTTCTACTGGTATAAATGTCAAGGCTGTAACAGTAGAAGACTTTTTTGGTGCTATTTAGGACCTTTTCAACAAGGACATCTACAGCAGATTCTTGAGAACCCTTTCATGGTGCAAAGAACACTTTAATGGTTCTACATAGAACCACTGTCTTTATAAAAACCTGTGAAGAACCAGTGGTAAGAGTGTACATAGCACCAAAAAGCATTCTTCTGTTGTTGTATCAACCCTGTAATTATAGAAGAACACTTTTGGGTGCTATCTAGAACTCTTTTCAAAAAGGTTCTACACAGAACCATCTACAGTACATTCTTAGGAACCCTTTCACGATGCAAAGAACCCTTTACAAGTTTAACTTTACTAAAAACCCTTAAAGAAACATCTTTAAGAGTGTATATAGTCCCAAAGGGGGTTTTGCCAAGCCTGTAACAATAGAAAAACCCCTTTTGGTGCTGTATAGAACGTTTTTTCAAGAAAGTTCTATATAGAACCATATAAAACACATTCTCCATCAATCTGAAGAACCATTTCATGATGCAAATGAAATTCATGCAAAGGGTTCTTCAAGTGTTCATGGTTCTATAGAATGCTGAAGCACCCTCGAAGAACCATCTTTTTTTATTTTATTTTTTTAAGTGTGTACAGTGTGTTAAAGGGGTTCTACAGTGTTCTTGTATTCTATTTTCCCCCTGAGTGTAACAATGTTTGTGTGGCTTTTATACGAACATTTTCTAACTACTTTATATGTTTTAGAGCTTTTTGAACTGTAGGCTGAATAGGTGGGTACATAACATCACAGAAACAAAGCAGAACAGGCTGTTTATGCAGGTTAGTTTTTCACAATACGAGCCCTTTCACTTATTTTCATTTTTAAAAAATGATAAAATATGACAAACAACTTTTGCATACAACTGTAGCTTAATGCCTGCATCTGTAATTTTGTCAAACTATAGAAAACAGCTCTAAGGCCAGCACAACTATCAACTTAAAAAAGAAATCAATTAAAATTCACACTCCATATTATTCCAGCTAGTAATTTATGTGCAATTTGAAAGCTACACAAAGTCTCTACGTTACATTATATTAACTGTATTGATTTAAAATACATTACATTAACTAAGCTGATACCTGCAGATTCCCAGATACAGCTTATTTTAAATTCCGCTGGTCCTTTTTTTAAAAAGCAGAGGCAGATGCACAAACATGTTTATGTTTGTTATTGACTATGTGGTGTTTTAATCATTTACACAGTATTTTCAAAGGATTCCTTTTTATAGTTTGGAGTAAATATTCTGGAATCATTGGAAGGCTCTGCACAATTTGTTCAAAAAATACAAAAAAAAAAACTTGATTGATCACCAAAATTGTAGTTAAACTACTCAATAACTCAATCTATAGTGATTTTATTATATTATATAAACTCTTATAAGCCTCCACACCCCTCTTCTCAATGCACCTCTGTGCATCTCTGGCTGAGTGAGATGTTGTAGAGCAGGTAAAGCACCGCAGTGCTGTGAGCCTCCAGGATCAGAACCAGACATTACAGCCAAACAGGTCTGACTTACTCCGAGAGAGTTAGCCTCGATAGCCGTCTGCACTCCTGTGCATCCATACGCCAACTCCTCTGTGATGAGACAGGAGTCGAAGCTGGACAGACCCAGACCCCCTGGAACAGTGACGAAGTAATCAGTCACTAAGAGCTGAAGCACAATAAATATATAATAACGGTAATATAATAATGATATAAAACTTAAAGGACCGACATGCATGTTAACTCACCATAGTCCTCTGGAATATGGGAGTTCATCAGGCCGAGCTCCCACGCCCTCCGGATGAGGGGAAATGGATACTACAGAGGAGACGGGACAAACATACGGATACAAAAATCAAGAAAGCGTGTTTAAAGATTCAACGTCAGTTCAGTTTAAGCATGTGATGAACTCACTTCGCCGCTGCGGTCATACTCCGGAGCGACTGGAATAATCTCTTCCTGAGCAAATTTTCTGGCTACCTCCTTGAATTCCTTCTGCTGGTCAGTGAGTTCTGAGGGCAAGCAGGGAAAATGAGTAACCTCTATGTATTTAAAAACACAAGGACTCAATAAAAAAAGTTGTCCCGCAACGACAAGGACAGCAAGGCTGTAGGGTGTCCCACTTCTCATTCTGGCTTTCGTGCTCACTAGCGCCCTCTATGCACACTTGCTGCAGCCTGTGGCGTGAGCGGTATGGCCAAAAATTTAAGGTATAATTCATTTCTGGCGCTTCAGCAGATATTATGGTATCAGAATATTTGATGGATATTGGAACAAAACCTTGTATCTTGTTTTTCAGTTTTTGACATAATTTGAAAATGCCTGTTCTTTAATTTGTGTGTAAATTTCATGATGAATGGACCAAAAGAAACATCCGAAAATTTCTTGTGAAAAATGTGTGGTTACACTGAAATATGTAAAGTTATTATTTCAGAGATAAGATATTTTATTCCAACAGCAGCGATATATTAAAAAAATCTTACAAGTAGGTAAATAGGTAAAACTAGGTAAAACAGTGGCTTATTATTCTGGGATGTCCCTTCATTCTGCAAAACAGTAAAAACAAAACTAAACAACATAAAGATAAACTTTTCTCTAACATGGTGCTGAATGTTGTTTCATACCTAAATTTCTAAAAGCTGTATTTGGCTTCTTGTTACAATCTTTGGCTCCACCTTAAATGGAGTAGCAGTTACGTTTTGACACCTGCATAGATGCCTGCTGCAATATTTTATGTAGAACAAGAAATTAAAATAAGAAGTGAACATTCAAATCTCTGTCATTTGTCTGATACACGCCCTCGCCCCCTGAGGCCACAGTGTTACCTGACGCAGCTAAAAGCAAATCAAGCGGCTCTTCAGGTGCTATGAGAGGAAACAGAAGAGTCACAGAAAATGAACCCCAAAGTACCTGCTGTCCTTTATGTCCACTGACTCGAAAGCAAAGCAGACGACTTCAGGTGAAGTGGACAGTGGGAGCTGATGGGCAGTCTGCTGTGTTTTCATTTTCATTTGAAATGAGACTAAAACATCCCTGATTCAGCTAAAGGGATCAACATTGGCACAACAGGGAAAACAGGTAGAACAAAGCGACTTGATGATGAATTGTAACCTGAACACCACCCACTATAACACCCAAAATTTACCGAGACACACACAAGGACCAGTTACAGCGGACGACTTTGTTCACAGCTGTAACCAACATGAGTTTGCACTGTGCTTGTAACCTGAACCGAGTCACTGCAGATAAGCAAAGTAGCTAAAAATATATCGAGTAAGACAAATACACCAGGCGCAACACACATGGAGCATGGACATCACACAGTTCTGTCCCAAATGCAAGCATTTAAACTGTGCACCCTCAAGGTTTCCTGCACTACAGATCTGGATGCTGCTGTCACCAAAGTGTGGACTGAGGGACCCTTTTGTGCTATGCAGTAAACATACCAAAAGATATCCCATGGGACGCTTTGGCTGCGCTGGCCACTTGAGCTCCTGTTGCAGCTCCTTTGCTCTGAAACTGCAGACCTGCCCGAACACCTGCCCGCAAGACCTGCACACACAAACACCAGAATTTACGTAGTAGAACACAAGGATTCAGAAGCATCTGTTTTTTTATCATGTCTTATTCTGTAGTCAGTGTAATATTGTGATATAAGAGGCAAAACAATAGATTTAGAATAGAAGAAAGGTCACTAACAGAGCCGGCTCTACCTAATAAGCGACATAAGCAGCAGCTTAGGGCTCTGTGGCTACCAGAGGTCCCCTAAAAACATCTAGTGAACTGATAAGCCATGTCTCAAAAAAAAAAAAAATTATCAAAGATGAGTAGATAAACTAAATAATAAAGGTATGTTTTGGTTTGAGGGCTTAACAATGTGACTCTTTTTTTTTCCCCCTCAGAAAACAATCAGTCGATTCAGACAAACAGTTTTCTGTTTTTAAATTGTAATATAAATACGGTAAATAGACATTCTTTACCATGCAATTATCAGCAATACACAAAATTGCTAGTTTCTTTCTTGCTTTTTTAATGCAATTTACACCACTTGTAGTAGTTATTGTTAATAAGCCTCTAATTTTTCAATATATAAGCTAGCGCTGGTAACTAAGGAGTGTGTATTTAAGACTAAAACGTCTAATTTTTGCATATATTTGTTAGGGCTGTAACAAATTCCATTTTTTGGGCTCTAAAACTTCGTCAGGAATCAACGAACGAATATCCGAACCAACCTCAAACATTTGGGTCCAGCCCTAATATTTAAGCATAGAAATGTTTGGATTACATGATGACGAAATATAGAAAATCTGTAATTTAACAAACAAAACTAGGCTAAATAAATGAGCACAAGAGCATTTAAATACAACACTAATAACACACCAAGTATGTCACCAAATAACACTGATAATGCGAAATCGAGGCCTTAAACTGTAGGTAATGCGGTATAGAGGTCTAGGGGTGTTAGCAGATGGCAGCCCCCCAAAAAACCTGGCTTAGGGCTGATAAAGCCCACCCTGGCCACTGATATATGTTGTGCATGTGGGCTGCAGTACTGGAGCTGAGACCCAGTGACCCGACATAAAGCCCAAACGCTCAAAGCTGGTAAACGATCCCACTACAGCCGCAGCTTATTAACATTTTCATACGCACTGATTTCTGGACGTGCAAATCAAAATCACGCAAAAACACATTAATCAGGCATTAATGATACAATAATATGCATTTAAACAGAAATACAGCTAAAAAAACCAAAAAGAGCTTCAGGCCAAAGTCGAGCGCGAGAGGTCAGGGTCACTTCCACGGCACTGTCGGTTTAAGGTGGTCCGCTTTACTGCCTTGGGAACCACATTCCAAACACGTAATTACGCTTAAATCATTTTAACTGCTGAAAATCAGCACAAAGCGTTCAAGCACCACCTTTAACGGTGCAGCAGTAACAGTATCACTTAAGGTGGAACGGAAAAGCCGAAGAAGTAGCGTTAGCAGCCGAGCGGGTTAAATGAAGCGCAAAGCGCCCCGTGCTTCCAGTTTTAGGCCCGGAAAGAAGCGGATACCTTCCCGAAATTCAGCATGTTTACTGCGCTCGTCTCTCAGCTCTGCTGACCGCTCTGCTGACCGCTCCGAGCGCGCAACCACACCCTCCGGAGCCTCTTCGCCCGACTAACCGCTCCGAGCGCGCAGCCACACCCACCAGCGCTTCGTCGCCCTGCTGACCGCTCCGAGCGCGCAGCCAATCACAGGCGAGGATTTGTTTCACGTGATCACTTGCTGTCGCTTAGGCTCTTTCTCACCGAGCCAGTCACAAGCGCAGGTTTGATCACGTGCTTCGTGGCCACGCCCTCTGCGACCTTAGCCCTACTTCCTGAGTTAGTATGGCCTACATCGTGGGCTCTTGCACAACACGCTGATTAATCACAGCGCTGGCACTGTAAACACGACTATAAATATGAGCATAAATATGTGTTCCATTACAGTATCACTGATACAGGAGTGTGATCAGGATAATGTACTGTAGATAGGTGGGTGGGTGGATGGATGGATGGATGGATGGATGGATGGATAGGTGGGTAAGTGGGTGGGTGGATGGGTGGATGTATGTATATGTGGGTGGATGGGTGAATGGATAGGTGGGTGGATGGGTGGATGTATGTATATGTGGGTGGATGGGTGAATGGATAGGTGGGTGGATGGATGGATATGTGAGTGGATGGATGGATATGTGAGTGGATGGATAGGTGCGTGGATGGATGGATGGATAGGACGGACGGACAGACAGACAGACGGACAGAGTGGCTCCGTAAGAAGCATTTCAAGGTCCTGGAGTGGCCTAGCCAGTCTCCAGACCTCAACCCCATAGAAAATTTGTGGAGGGAGTTGAAAGTCTGTGTTGCCCAGCGACACCCCCAAAACATCACTGCTCTAGAGGAGATCTGCAGGAGGAATGGGCCAAAATACCAGCTACAGTGTGCAAACCTGGTGAAGACTTGCAGGAAACGTTTGACTTCTGTCATCAACAAAGGTTATGTTACAAAGGATTGAGTTGAACTTTTGTTATTGACCAAATACTTATTTTCCAGCATAATTTACATATAAATTCTTAAAAAATCCTACAATGTGATTTCCTGGATTTTTTGTCTCATTTTGTCTCTCATAGTTGAAGTGTAGCTGTGATGAAAATTACAGACCTCTCTCATCTTTCTAAGTAGGAGAACTTGCACAATAAGTGGCTGACTAAATACTTTTTTGCCCTACTGTAAGTAGGTAGGTGGATAAATAGATGGATATGTGGATGGGTGGATGGATGGTTGGGTGGGTGCATGGATGGATGGATAGGAGCGTGGGTGGGTAGGTGGGTGGGTAGGTAGGTGGATCGATGGACGGATGGATGGATGGATTTATTTGTGTTTTGAATAAAGAACAGGCCAGCAGATGGCGCGCTTGTCAGTTAAAGCTTCTGCGCTGTTGCGAACCCTGTCGGCCAACAGACTCCCTACAGTTTCAGTTAAGGGAAGTTGGATTCAGTTCATCGAACCGATTCTTTCGACCTGTTCATTCGATGAAGCAAAAGTTCGAGCGAATGTGTGTGTGTGTGTGTGTGTGTGTGTGTGTGTGTAGGGGGGGGTAGTTGGGGGTGGAGCACAATGATTGTCATGTGATTAGTCATCGTTTCCTCTGCCGTGTAAGCTTTACTGTCGTCCCCTCAGTCATTAATGAAGTCGTTTTAATCGGTTTAATTCGGTTTTATTCGGTTTAATTCGGGTTTATTCCCTCCGTTCACACCTGCGATCGATTCATGACTGAACAGCCTACAGAGTGCAGTGAGAGAAAACGGGAGAATCTAAAGAGAATTTAGAGAAATATCGGTTTAATGACTCAAACCACAATGAAAGTATCATCGAAAACACACCGAGCCCCGCTGGTGACATCCCTTATGAATAAAAATAATGTGTGGCCACAACATAGTACGACGTAGGAAAAAATAATTAATTAGTTGAGATAGTTATTGCATGGTCATAACTGAGAAAAGCATAGGAATGACATAATTAAGTTGGGAAAGTTATGTTGTGGCTGTGACTTGGTAAGGTGTAGGAATGAGATAGTTGGGAAAGTTATATTGTGGCTGTGACTTGGTAAGGTGTAGGAATGAGATAATGAAGTTGGGAAAGTTATATTGTGGCTGTGACTTGGTAAGCTGTAGGAATGAGATAATTAAGTTGGGAAAGTTATATTGTGGCTGTGACTTGGTAAGGTGTAGGAATGAGATAGTTGGGAAAGTTATATTGTGGCTGTGACTTGGTAAAGTGTAGGAATGAGATAATGAAGTTGGGAAAGTTATGTTGTTGCTGTGACTTGGTAAGGTGTAGGAATGAGATAGTTGGGAAAGTTATATTGTGGCTGTGACTTGGTAAAGTGTAGGAATGAGATAATGAAGTTGGGAAAGTTATATTGTGGCTGTGACTTGGTAAAGTGTAGGAATGAGATAATGAAGTTGGGAAAGTTATATTGTGGCTGTGACTTGGTAAGGTGTAGGAATGAGATAATTAAGTTGGGAAAGTTATGTTGTGGCTGTGACTTGGTAAGGTGTAGGAATGAGATAATGAAGTTGGGAAAGTTATATTGTGGCTGTGACTTGGTAAGCTGTAGGAATGAGATAATTAAGTTGGGAAAGTTATATTGTGGCTGTGACTTGGTAAGGTGTAGGAATGAGATAATTAAGTTGGGAAAGTTATATTGTGGCTGTGACTTGGTAAGGTGTAGGAATGAGATAATTAAGTTGGGAAAGTTATATTGTGGCTGTGACTTGGTAAGGTGTAGGAATGAGATAATTAAGTTGGGAAAGTTATGTTGTGCCTGTGACTTGGTAAGATGGCCATGAATGAGATAATTAAGTTAGGATAGGTTGTGGGTGTGATTTAGTAATGTGTAAGAATGAGATAATTAAGTTGGGAAAGTTATATTGTAGTCATTACGTATGAAAGCATAAGTTTGGATGATTATGTCATTACTATGCCTTACTAAGTCATGGCCACAGCATATTTAATTTGTTCCCATGCTTTACTAAGTGATGGCCATGACTTCTCAAACCTTACTATGTTGTGGCCACACATTATACGATCCTGTTCCCAGGCTTTCTTCCCAATAAGCAGTGATGTGTGTGGTTTTCTGACATTGTCATTCTCAGTTTGCCAGACATCTTCAGCCTGTCTAACACACTCTGTTCCCTGCTGAAAAAACCAAAGGAAAACATTCAACATTTCTGTTATTTCCTGATGGTGTCCAATAGCCTCTGATGGTATTCTGTGTTTTCCTGATGGGCTGATATCACAGCGTAAAGGGCTCTAATGTTTCAACACCCCGTTGAAAAAAGAACCCAATAAGTGTTTCTGTTGGTTCCTATGGAGCCCCACTGGTGACATCCTGTAGAAATGAAAAATAATGCATTGCCACGTCTTATTAATGCATGGGAACAAGATCCTAATGTGTGGCCACGACTTAGTAAGGCGTGGGAATGAGATAATCAAGTTGTGGCCATGGGAACGAGATTGCGGCTTACTAATTTGTGTCCACACATTAGGATCTCATTCCCACGCTTTCCTGAGTCATAGCCATGACTTAATCATCTCATTCCCATACCTTACTAAGTCGTGGCCACACATTAGGATCTCATTCCCACGCCTTACTAAGTCGTGGCCACGCATTATTTTTCATTTCTACAGGATGTCACCAGCGGAGCTCTGTAGGTTCCTGATAGTTTTGGCTGATTCTATATGCATTTGGTGGTTTACTAATGGGACCTAAAGGTGTTCCACAGCAAGCTAGCGGTCTCTAATGGAAACCATTAAGCCAATTCCCATTAGAAAAAGTAAAAACATCAGGGTGGGAATCCTAATGCTTGTTTGGTTTGAACGCTAGAGTCAGCTGGAGCTGTGAATCGGTTCGCCCAAATCACTGGAAAAGATTCAGTTGGAAAGAGCCGACTCGCTGACGAGTCGGACTCGTTAGCCAGTATGACAGTTGGTGGCTTGTGGGCTAAGCGCTGTGGGGAAGGTTCTGGTGTCTGTAAGACCGTAAACTGTCTTGTTTTTGGTTTTTGTGTCCATAACAGGGGTCTCAACGGTGACCGGAGGCGGAGAAACGAGAGAAAACGGGGGAAAAGGGAGCTGTCGTGTGTGATTTAACCGCTTTCCTGCTTGCTAGCTAGCTTCAACAACTCCTTGTTGACGTTATCGCTGAGTTAGCTGGCCGGACTTTGAGCCAGGAGCCGCGGCGCAGGACCCGTGCGAGGGGAGAGATGTCTCCGGGGGAGAACCCTCACCTTCTCCTGGGGCGGATTCGCTGCCTGAACCGCTGTATCGAGTGCTTCAGGAGAGGCGAAGCTCTGCCGGAGAGCCTGTGCTTCGTGCCGAAGGAGGTGTGCTACAAAATCTGTAAGGACTCGTCCGCCGGCTCCGGATCCTCCTCCTCTTCGGCTTCATGTGGAAACTCCGGGGGTAAGACCCTGGTTCCAGTGTGGGACCACCCGAACCAGCCCCCCAACAGGAAGACAGCCAAATGCACCATCGAGCCTAAAAAAGGGACCTGCATACGGACATCAGGGGAAGAGTACTACAACAGCCACGGCCTGTGGGTCAAAATCAGCAAGGTAGTTAGTAGCGTTAACTTTTGGTGGCCAGGGTCCACTTCATCAGCTCTGTTCTTCAGTTGTCAGGACCCCCATTGACCCTCACAGAGCAGGTGCTATTTGGGTGGTGGGTCATTCTCAGCACTGCGGTAGCACTCACGTGGTGGTGGTGGTGGTGGTGGTGTGTTAGTGTGTGTTGTGCTGGTACGAGTGGATCAGACACAGCAGTGCTGCTGGAGTTTTTAAACACTGTGTCCACTCACTGTCCACTTTATTAGACATTCCTACCTTGTTGGTCCATCTTGTAAATGTAAAGTCAGAGATGATAGCTCATCTGCTGCTGCACAGTTTGTGTTGGTCATCCTCTAGTTCTTCATCAGTGGTCACAGGACGCTGCCCACAGGACGCTGTTGGCTGGATATTTTTGGTTCTCAGTCCAGCAGCAACACTCAGGTGCTTAAAAACTTCAGCACTGCTGTGTCTGATCCACTCAGACCTGCGCAACACAGACTAACACACTACTACCACATCAGTGTTACTACAGTGCTGAGAATGATCCACCACCCACATAGTACCTGCTCTGTGAGGGTCCATGGGGGTCCTGACCACTGAAGAACAGGGTAAGAAAGTATCAGAGAAACAGATGGACTACAGTCTGTAACTGTAGAACTACAAAGTGCAGCTATACAGTAAGTGGAGCTGATAAAATGGACAATGAGCGTAAAAACTGGACGCTGAAGTGGCCAGTCAGTATGTTGGGTCAGTGTAGCCAAGCATTATTCAGTAAAGAAGGGACTGAAAAGAGTAAAATAAATGTTTGTGGTACTAAAAGTACAGCAGAGAAAATGAAGTATGGCTACTAAATTATTATTAAAGCAGTAAATAAAATTAACGAGGAAACCTTAAACCAATTAAGACCAATCAGGACAAACAGTTAAAGCAGATGAATAATACAAAAATAAATAAAAATGACTCATAAAAGTAAGTAAATAAAACTCCTGAGTAGGATAAGAGCATCAAGATAAAGTAGAGAACAATACTAAAACAATAATAGTTGTGATAACATATTAAAAGTATCGCTGTTGTCGGAACAAGACCCCGTATTTCCAAAGCGGTAACTTTACAAGAGAAGGAAAAAACATACATTACTTTCAATGAAAGTCAATGGAACCAGAAGTTTTTCTGAGTAATTCTAGGCGGATTCTTTTGGACCGTTCATCATGAAATTTACACACAATGTAAAGGCCAACATCAAGTCAGTCAAGTACTTTTCTTACAGATAGGAAAAAGGGGAACTCCACCAAATGTTTCAAAATTTATAGATACAGAGAGATTCAGAGTGGTTTGGTGTGAAATGGTCTTTACAGTGGTGGTGATGGGAACCAGGTGTCGCCATGACTACAACACAGATATAGACATTTTATTTACTATCCAGAACCACCAGAGAACCTACACGTTTATATGGCATGTTGATGATGTAAAATCTGAAAAATAAGTTTTCTTTGGGGACTATTTTGTTGCCTCACAGCGCCCTGCATGTATCCCTCCACCATGAAAGTACTCAAAAATACACTGTAGGCCAAAACCTTCTTGAGACTATCCCAAAAGATAAACATCTCAGACATCTTGGCCATATAAGTACACAGAATTTTAGAAAATTCACTGGACTTCCCCTTTCAAGTCATGCTAAGAGAGCAGTTATAAGCATGTAAAAGATGTGAGTGAGTAGGAGTTGTATTAGTAGCTTGTTCTGCAGATATTACAGCGTCTTCTCCTTCTCTCTGATGTTTTCTCCTTCTATAGGAGCAGCTGGAGGAGTACCGCAATGGAGTGGAGATGGATGAGGGCTGGATCCTGGCCTGTAAACACGCCGAGGGAGGACACCGGCTCGTTCCCGTTGAAGCCCCGGACACAGCCAGCAGGGAGCAGCAGCTTTTCGGCTACGACCACAAGCCTTGCAACAGGTTCGCTCCTTATCTGTGATCCACTGTCACTGAGGGAGGCAGCGGTACGGGAAATGTGGGCTGGTAAACACTTACACAGTGTAGGAATTAAGATCCACCTACACGCGTAAACAAGACAGTGCTTCAAGGGTTCTTTATGAAAGAAAATGGTTCTATGTAGAACTATGAACACTCAGACAACCCTTCGCATGATTAAAAGTTCTTTGCATCATGAAATATTTGTCCAGGTTGATGGAGAATGTGCATGAAAGTGCTATAAATGGTTGTGTTTAGAACCTTTTTGAAAAGGGTTAACACTGTAAGAATCGCAGAACCCTTTTGGGTGCTATATAGAACCTTTTGAAAAAAAGCGCAAGAAATCATCTTTAAGCTGGTATCCAGCCTCGGTCCTGGAGGGCTTTAGTCCAGTGCTGTTTGGTGTATGGATGTGCATTCTGACTCATTTCGATATGATATGCGTCTCCATAAGAGCTAATGAACAGAGGTTCGCATCACTGCAGGGAGGGAAATATATAGACGGTATCAACATATAAAAAAGAATTCTTTTTCCAGTACAAACGTTCCTCTAGTCCGCATCACACACGTGTTAATACGATCTTGGTAGTACAGATGAATGTACAGCTAAAGCTTTTTTGAGTGTCACATAACCACATAAGATGTGGCTTTTCTTTGTTGCTGTCATATTTTCTTCCTGTTTTCCTGTGATTATAATCTACCAAATACCCAAACAGTGATGTCAGTGAGTTCAGAAGAAACCCTAAGCTTAGTGGTTTACCTGCTCAGGCACACCTGATTAAACCTAAAAGTTAGTATTAGAAACACCCACCTTGTGCTTCCACTCACTGGCCACTTTATTAGAAACACCCACCTTGTACTTCAACTCACTGGCCACTTTATTAGAAACACCCACCTTGTACTTCCACTCACTGGCCACTTTACTAGAAACACCCACCTTGTACTTCCATTCACTGGCCACTTTATTAGAAACACCCACCTTGTACTTCCACTCACTGGCCACTTTATTAGAAACACCTACACTGTGTTGACACAGGGCTGCTGTTGTCCAGATGATATTTGGGTGGTGGTCTGTTCTCAGCACAGCACTGACACTGTTGAGTGAACTAACAAATGGGGTAACGTAGATGACAAGCACAATGTCTTAATATGGGATTAACCACAGTTTGAACTTTATGGTGCATTAACACGTCTGGCACTGTGTTCAGGAGGAAATATTGCAGATAGAGCAGTAATAGTGCAGCTATAACCTCTACCACAGTCTAAACCTAGGCTGCTCTAGACACTGTAGCTCCGAGCTCTGAGTGATCCTGATCCTGCTGATGGCTGTTTTCAGGTGGGAGCAGGTGGTGGATGCGGAGAACTGCCTGTACCTGGGGGGCAAACCCAGAGTGGCAGAGTATGATGAGGCCGCGGTGCAGAAGCTCAGGTTGGTGGAGCTGGAAACAGGATTTGTGTTGATGGTGTTTGGATGAAGTGGGAAGGACACCAGCATTATAAGGCCCCATATTCCATGCTTTTTTCAATTAAATATTTTGTGTGGTTTTATGTACAGCCACAGCTTAACACTTTAAGCCTGATATATCACTGTTGTCAGAACAAAACCTTTACAGAAGAAGGAAAAAACCCACTTTACTTTTAATGTAAGTCAATGGAACCAGACATTTTTTGGGTCACTTCTTTTGGTCCATGTATCATGAAATGTATACACAATGTAAAGGACAACAGGCACTTTCAAATTATGTCAAAAACTAAAAAAAACTGCAAGAATGGAGATACAAGGTTTTCTTCCGACAGCAGTGATATGTAAATAAGCTCTGCTTTGATTGGCTACCCTGTACTGTACCTCTCTTAAAGAGCAGTCCAGACTGAAACACGGCTTATAACTTCACCATGAATGGGTGGAGCTAAACTGCTGTAGGCTGAATGGGCAGATTGGGTTGGTTTTCATGACATCACAAAAACAATAAATGCAAAACTGTCTTTGAAGCTTGATGTCTTATGTAAACAGTGTTTATATACTAAATCAAACTATTTTATTAAAAAGCATGAGGAACATTCAGTTTTCCACGATATGGGCCCTTTAATCTAACTTCTCTCTTACGCATTTACATGATTGTTGATTTTTCTTGGTTGTTTTCTTGATGCTTATTCTGGCTCTAAAGCTGCGTTCACATTACAATCCTTGCTGCTCAAATCCGATCTCTCTCACTCGACGGTTCACACTTGTTTAAGTAAGTGACTCAAATCCGTCATTAATGTGATGAACCCTGGCCACGAATCAGATACGTATCCAAACAAGAACCACATAGGAAAGTGACTCAGATTGCATTTGAAAAGATCAGATTTGTGTCCACACAGCCCTGAAAACAACAGATCTGAGTCACATTAGGGCAAAAAATCTGATTCGTGCCACCTTAACTTAGTAATGTGAATGTAGCCGAATAGGCTACAAAATCCGATCTTTTTGTCCGAATGTGACACAGATGTGTGTCTGTGTGTCACTGTGAACAGATAAACACACTAAATCTGACATTTTCAATTCCGATTTGAGACTCTTTCATATGTGCTATTGAAATCCGATACGTATCCGATCCACAGCGATGCGACTCTGAACAGCCAGATCGGAATTCATGTGACTTTTACGTCAATCCAACTCGACATTCATCATAATTTTGCGCTGCTGAGGCTCATAAACAGACTCATCGTAACCGCACCGTGTTCGAGGAGACCGAGGCTGCAGCGTCAGAGAACAGTTTAAAGAATCTGAGGACACGAACCAAAGAAGTGGCCGTGGTCGAATAACGTGCACTGTTTACAGTGAAATCGAGCTCACTGTGAGTGATGAGCCCAGCTGTCCACCACTGGAGCTTCATAATCACTCCTGCGATGCTGGCGAAGACGAAACTGAAGCTTCGGGAGCGACAGGCGTTCGCTGGCCGTCATGATTGTTGACCTCTGGACGAACCATGTAAAGCCCTGTTCTTTTGACCATACGGCTCAGTTTAGGAGCTGATCTGTTCAGACTGTCGCATACAGACCACATTTAAAAGACAGTGTGAACAGCCAAACTATAAAATCGGATTTGGTGAGAAAATCAGATTTGGGCCACTTTTACCTGCTGTGTGAACGTAGCCATAATCTCAAAAGCCGGTTGTGACCTTTGTGTGACCCCTGTGCTCGTTTTTTTTCTGCTACGTTTCAGATATGTTCCCGCCACCTGGACGTTTGAGTGTGATGAGGACCTTGTTCACTATTTTTATGATCATGTTGGTAAAGAGGATGAAAACCTAGGCAGTGTGAAGCAGTGCGTGAGCAGCATTGATGTCTCCTCATGCTCGGTATGTAGAGACCAAATCAGAGCTGTTTTTATCACTTTACAGTAGCCTTTACAGCAGGCTGTGGCCTATTGGACAATATTGGATAATATTACAGGGGAATTCCACCAATATTTCATAATTCAGTTACATTACAATGTAAACAGAAGCATTCAGGGCGGTTTGATGTGAAGTGGTTCAGACGTCTTTACAGTGGTGGTGATAGGAAGCAGGGGTCGCCATGAGTACAACACAGATATAGACATTTTATTTACTATCCAGAACCACCAGAGAACCCACACAAGTCTTCTGAGTTTATATGAAAAGCTGATTGTAAAGAAATGTTATTATTCCTCCACCATGAATGGAGTTGAAGTTCTCTAAACTATCATAAAACAGCGTCTCAGTCATCAGGCAGTGAATTCAGAACCATTTCATGTAGGAACTTTCTGTGAGGAGCTTTTAGAGGGGGACGTCTGGTTCCTATCACCGCCACTGTGAGCAGTTCTGACTCGGTAAGTTTATTTAGAACAGAGCGTTTCACACCAAACCCTTCTGAATGACTCTGTTTACATCTTAACCACTTAAATATTGAGGAAAATTTGGAAAACTGATGGAATTCCCCCTTAAGCAGAGTTCAGCCCCCAGCTCATCTTAGATTGTAGTCCAGCCAAATCTGTATTTTTAATCTAATACACTTCATTCAGATGTATAATTAATCTAGTATGCTTTAATACAGATGAACCTCACTCCACAGCCTGCTTTGCACATTTAAAATAACTGTTAAAGTTGAATATCGGAAGAAAACCTTGATCGTTTTTCAGTTTTTGATGTAATGTGAAAATACCTGTTGTCCTTTACATTGTGTGTGAATTTCTTGAAGACTGCACCAAAAGATGTGGCTCAAAATGACTTGTAAAAATTCTGGTTCCATTGACTTCCATTAAAAGTAATGTGGGTTTTTCCCTTCTCCTGTAAAGTTGTCATTTCGGAGATACAAGGTTTTCTTCCGACAGCAGTGATGTGCATGTTGAAGTTGAATCTGTATGCTAGTAAATGTGTTTTGGTGAAGAAGGACCCGAATGGTGGAGCCAGCTGCCTGACTGATGGAGACACTGAGACGTACTGGGAGAGCGACGGAATGCAGGGACAGCACTGGATCCGCCTGCACATGAAGAGAGGAACTGTGGTCAAGTGAGTTTACTACTTTAATCCGATAGTTCAGCGGAAAATCAGATTTACTCAGTTTAGTCATTAAATGTAGCCAATAAACTGAGATGTTTTGCACTGGAGCTACGATGCTAATGTAGCTTAACAATTAGCTTGTGTGCCCTGTATGTCAAACATATAGCCGATAAGTGGGCCAGATCAGGTCCACAGCACAATCCTGTCCAGCACGCAAAATTATTTAGATTTTCTTGATATTAGTTCATTTCACATTGCTGCATTGCTGCACTACAATCCCCAGCATGCACTGCAATGTAATGTGCACTCCCAACCCCCACTTCCCCAGCAAGAATCTATGGGACAGTGGTTACACCTCAATTCCATGCAGTTCTACACCAGTCATCTCACCAAACATGCTCAGCACTGCAGTAACACTGACACTAACACCACTGGTGGTGGTCTGAGTGGATCAGACACAGAGGCGCTGCTGGAGTTTTTAAAAATTGTATCCACTTCAGACACCAAACGTGTCTTAGTTTAGTGTAGGGGGTGGATTTTGTACATTTATACAACAGTTAGTTCCGGCCACGTGAGCTGATTGGTCGAGAAAGTTCGAACAGTGCTGATATTTCACCATAACATCACAGGTTTTCCACAAACACTATCACTCTGCTGAGATGTTGTTGCGAAGCAGTTGTATGAGACGCTCAAGCCATTTGAATGTTTTTACTTCTTACTTTGCCACAAACAGAAAACAGACACTGTTAAGATCACATTTGAGCGAAAGCCGATTTGGTCCGACTCTGAAGATGAGACGACACTAAATTCCCAAACTGTCATCACCACTGAGCAGCTTTTCAGTCGGCAGCTGTGACAGAAGAACAGCTGAACAACCTGGAATCAGCCAGAAATGAACCCAGTACCATGCGCCAAACTACACAGGCTGTAAGAAGCTTTACAGACTGGCTGGAACAAAACAACATTAATACTGATCTGGAAAAAAACTGACAAAGATGAGCTGAACCTGATATTGGGTCAGTTTTATGGCTCAGTCTGATTTGGTCAGACTGAAGATCAGACAACACGTCTGGCGAATGGTACTGGGTTCATTTCTGGCTGATTCCAGGTTGTTCGGCTGTTCTTCTGTCACAGCTTCTTCTGTCAAAAACTTCATAAAAATGTCACAATAACACACTTCCTCTCAGGTTCTACTGCTTAAGTAAAGAAACGCTTCACCCAAGAAAGGTTTATTAACAATATCAAAAGCAAGTTAGCCCCTACTACCCTTAATTTGTCACTAAAAGGGTATTCCACCAAATTTCACAAGTTCCTCTGAAGTGTAATCAGAGAGGTTCAGAGTGGTTTGGAGTGAAATGCTTCAGATGTCTTTACAGTGGTGGTGATAGGAGACAGGCGTCACCATGACTACAACACAAATATTTAATATCCAGAACCACCAGTGAACCTACACGTGGAGTTTTGTGCCACTCCACCATGAATTAACTGAAAATCTTCTCAAAACTATCATAAAACAGTGTCTCAGACATCAGGCAGTGAAATCATAACCATTAACTTGTGGTGGCCATCTGGTTCCTGTCACCACCACTGTGAACTGTTCTGACTCAGTAAGTTTCTCTTGAAGAGCACTGGAGCATTTCACAAGAACCTTCACAACTGAATGATGTGAAATGGAGACTTTGCCCTTTAATGACTGTGTAGTGTTTGGATTTATTTAATAGAGGATCCATAATCCTGCTTTTAGAGTAACTGACTCAACCCTGCATTTTTTCTTGGTTTCTCACCGTGGTTTTTGTTTGTGTATCTTTTCCATCTTTCCATTTTTCCTTCTCTAGTAAGCTGATATTGACAGTGGATTCTACAGATGACACCTACATGCCTAAGAGAGTGACAGTGTTTGGTGGGGAGGGAGATAACCTTAAGAAATACGGCGACGTCAACATTGATGAGTGAGTTCCTCAAAAACGCTTTTCACAGTTCCTCAGGGATCATCAGGCATTTTAAAACTGAAAGCAACTTCAATCTAGAGAATATATCTTCGACTTCAATTATGAGAGTTGTATGAACATTTTTGGGTTTTTCATTTCTTTATGCACAGTTTTATGTCACTTTATCTAGTGAAACTATCTTGTTCCATTGGCAAATAAATGGTTTATAAATAGTTTGATATTTTGTCTTCAAATAAGCAAAACTGTTTGCATTATTTCTCAAAACTGCTAAAATGGTCTGCCATTGGAATAAGACACTTTCATTAGATAAAATTCATTAAAGAGCCCCAATCCTACATTTTCCCTTGAGGTCCACAAAACATTTGCTTGATTGTTTGTACATTTATCTCTTAGAATTAAACAATGTGTATTTGTTGCTGTGCCTTTAATACTGATATATGTAAATGAGCTCAGTTCTGATTTGCTGCCTCAAAAAAGCAGCCTGGGCTGAAAACACTCCTTATAACTTTAGCCTGAGTGGGTGGAGCCAAGCTGCTATAGGCTGAATAGGCAGATATATGTAAATGAGTTGGTTTTCATGGCTTAACAAATGTAAGGGTGTGATATGGGCGCTTTAAAACAGGTGAAATTGTATAGAAATAGGTTTAATATTATAATAGTCCTACAACATGTCATAAATAGAAATAGTGGATATACTGGCTAGAAGTAGTAATAATAATAATAATAATAATAATAATAACAAGAAGAAGAAGAAGAACGTCTATTTATAAGGCACATTTTTTGTGTCAACGTCAACTGAAGGTGCTTTACAGAAAAATAAACTGAACAAAATTCATGAAAACACGTCTAAAAAGAAGAGTCTTAAGGTTCTACTTAAAAAAATATCCAGAACTTTTAAAAACAAAACTCATGAACACATAAAAACACAACATCTAAAAGGAACATTCTTCTTCAAAGATCGGAGTTTCTAAAACAAAGCAAACTTAATTCATAAAAACAGGTCTAAAAAGAAAAGTCTTAAGATTCTTCTCAAGAAAAGAAATTTCGAATTACTTAAAACTGAAATGAATTCATGAAAGCATGGCTGAAGAGAAACATCTCAAGATTCTTTTCTGAGAATGATGAAGAGATAAACCACAGCCACCCGTGGAGCATAACCTTTAATGTTTATATTTTACTGTTTAATGTTTTTTTAACTTTGTGTTTGGGTGCTTTCACTGTATTCCGATATTCATTCACAGGAATCTGATCGGTGAGGTGTGCGTGTTGGAGGACATGACGATACACTTGCCGATCATTGAGATCAGGATCGAGGAGTGCAGAGGTGAGATGCAGCAGATTTTATTCAGCCACAGGCTTTTCAAAACACATTATTCTGTACTGTAAGAATAAGAAATGTTTGTGATTTTTTTTTTAAATGCTCATATCTTGGAAAATGTAATTGTCCTCATATTTTTAAATCAAAGAGTTAGAGTAGTATATAAACATTGTTAAAGTTTCAAAACATACCATTCGCTCTCTAGTCCATGTCGCTCCCCTATAGCCCCGCCCATTCGCTCTGAAGTTATAAAGAGTGTTTCAGTCCATACTGCTTTTTGAATGAGTTACAGCACAGGGCAGCCAGTCAAACAAAGCTCATTTACATACACTGTATTGCCAAAAGTATTTGGTCGCCTGGCTTCACACGCATATGAACTTGAGCGACATCCCATTCTTAATCCATAGGGTTAAATATGTTGGCAGCCCACCCTTTGCAGCTATAACAGCTTCAACTCTTCTGGGAAGGCTTTCCACAAGGGTTAGGAGTGTGTTTATGGGAATTTTTGACCATTCTTCCAGAAGCGCATTTGTGAGTTCAGACACTGATGTTGGACGAGAAGGCCTGGCCCACAGTCTCCGCTCTAATTCATCCCAAAGGTGTTCTGTTGGGTTGAGGTCAGGACTCTGTGCAGGCCACTCAAGTTCTTCCACACCAAATTCACTCATCCATGTCTTTATGGATCTGCTTTGTGCACTGGTGCGCAGTCATGTTGGAATAGGAAGGGGCCGTCCCCAAACTGTTCCCTCAAAGTCCAAAAAATTGTCCAAAATCTCTTGGTGCTGAAGCTTTAAGAGTTCCTTTCACTGGAACTAAGGGGCCGAGCCCAACTCCTGAAAAACAACCCCACACCATAATCCCCCCTCCACCAAACTTTACACTTGGCACAATGCAGTCAGACAAGTACGGTTCTCCTGGCAACCGCCAAACCCAGACTCGTCCATCGGATTTCCAGACAGAGAAGCGTGATTGGTCACTCCAGAGAACACGTCTCCACTGCTCTAGAGTCCAGTGGCGGCGCTTTACACCACTGCATTCCATGCTTTGCATTGTGCTTGGTGATGTAAGGCTTGGATGCAGCTGCTCGGCCAAGGAAACCCATTCCATGAAGCTCTCTACGCCGTTCTTGAGCTGATCTGAAGGCCACATGAAGTTTGGAGGTCTGTAGCAATTGACTCTGCAGAAAGTTGGCGACCTCTGCGCACTATCCCCCTCAGCATCCGCTGACCCTGCTCTGTCATTTTACATGGCCGACCACTTCCTGGCTGAGTTGCTGGGTTTTCTACACCTGTGATTGTGGAAGTGATTGGAACACCTGAATTCAGTGATTTGGATGGGTGACTGAATACTTTTGGAAATATAGTATATATCCGTCTTAAAGGCATGGTAATTTTCTGTCTATAGTATTGGCTTGTTTTATTGGTCTATCAGGGGTTTGAATGCGGTCATCTAGAAATGTATGATACATGAAATCACACGTGTCATAAGTGGATCTCAAAGAAAGAAATAAAATGCAAGAATAATTCTGGATGTCATCAACATGACACCCAAAGTTATTGACTTGGCAAGAATTTGACGGTGTCTGTTACAGCATCGGGTGTCAGATCTCAACATCCAGTCTACTTTCTGGCCCATTTTAACAGATTCCAGTAAGAAAATATTTTTATAGTTATGAATAAAGAAGGACACACAATGTCATTTACTGAACCCTCACTTTAGTGAAGTCCATGAGGTGCTAAAAAACAAAAACATAGATGGTTTAGCCTTCATTCACTTATTCTATGCCTTCTTCTAACACCAGTTGAGTTATCCATATTTTCAGATACCCATATGTTCAAATCCATGGTGGGAGATACTGTATTGGTCGATTGACCATTCGAGAGTTTTTTTCTATTCTGTGAACTTAAACTCATTGTTCTGGTCCTAAATCATCTGTGGTGGTCTTCCTCAGATGGGGGGATTGACGTGCGGATCCGAGGGCTGAAGATAAAGTCTTCATGTGAACGTGATCTGGGTCTGAACGCTGACGTGTTCCAGTCGCCCCACCTGGTGCGGTACCCTCGACTGGAGGGAACTCCTCCTGACGTGCTGTACCGCCGCGCGCTCGTCATCCTGAGGTAGTGCTCACATACAGAGAGAGACGCCTACAGGAACGCCTGTTTAAAATCACTACACCAACCGGATCTAAAGCAAACACACAGACCCTGTTTGCTGTAAAAGAGGCTGGTCATTATGCACTTGCCACTCCTGCACAAACAAATTATGTGTGTTTTACTGTCACGTGATGGCAGAAATACATGCTTTGAATATTCAGCACTAAAGCTTCCAGTACCACAGGTTTGCAGGTTGGAGATAGTCAGTCCTGTTTTATGTCTATTAGCACTGGCTTTAACCTTTTTTCCCCAAATCTGGGCTATAAACTATAAACAGACTGCATCTCTTCAGTGATCTGCTCTGTAAACATTACTTTTATAAAATGACAAAGAGCATCTGAGATTTTTGGCTTTCAACAGTAAATTGTAAACATATAGTGATATGTGTAGATCATAAAACACATGTTCTGTTAATTTGAGAGAAACTTTTAACAAAAAAAAAACAAAACAAAAATTTACTTGTATTTCATGTAGTTACTAAATAATTTGCCTCAGGATTTGGGTATGTTAATCCAGATGGAAAAAACAAAATATACTCACAAGCCCTTGCGGTCCTGCCCACAATATTTATATATAATGATTAACACACTGACTTTCCTTCAGGCCAGTAGTATGGCCACGTTATTGCTCTATAGCCTTTGGACATCTTAGTGTAGTTATCATAGTGTCATTATCAATAGCATGTATTTCCTCTTTTTCTGACCGTTCTCTGTGAACCCTAGAGATGGTTGTGCGTGAAAATCCCAGTAGATCAGCAGTTTCTGAAATACTCAGACCAGCCCGTCTGGCCCCAACAACCATGTCACGTTCAAAGTCACTTAAATCACCTTTCTTCCCCCATTCTGATGCTCGGTCTGCACTTCAGCAAGTTGCCTTGACCACCTCTAACATGCCTAAATGCATTGAGTTGCGACCATGTGATTGGCTGATTTTTGGACCTATTTTTGATAAGCAACTGAACAAACTGTACCTAATAAAGTGGCCGGTGAGTGTACATAAACACACATGTATGGAAAGTGAGAGACAAAAGTATTAAAAGTATTAGAGACACACCTTCTAATTACTGAAGTCAGGTGCACAGTCATAAAGTCTCCATAGACAAGCACTGGCAGTAGAGAGTTGCACTGATGAACTCAGTAGCTTTAAACATGGCTCTGCCATAGTTAGTCCCGGCCCATTCACTGTGTTAATTTCCTACATTTTTAGGTTCATCTCACTCCTGGATAGCCTTTTGCCTCACCTGGTGCCAGCCTGGGACTACAGCCTGGGCACCTTTAACCAGATTAAAGTGAGTATTTAACCACAGCGGAACCAACACCCCCGTTAGCACTGTTATAGGATTAAATCACCTATTTGGACCCGACTCATGCAGATCTTGAGCCCCATGGAGATTAGTTCTAACCTAAAACCCAACACACCTGTTTCTCCTGAACACCTTGGCTTGCTCACTCAGGTGAGCTAGATTGTATTCTGGACAGGGCTGATTGGCAACTCCCTTAGCTGAACATACTTTGTCAGCTGTAACTGCTCTATGGACACCTAGATTAAGGTTTAGTCCGTCAACAGAGGAGTGGCGTAATGACCCTTCGTGCAAAGATGACTGGGTCACTGTAATCTGAGCTTAATCATTGAGCAATAGAACATTGTCTCTGTCATGCTGTGTTCACAGTTCATGATGTATAGACAAATAGAAAGTGATGTCTTTACATTTTGGCGCTCCCATAAGGAAGTGTTTTGAGAGATGCTGGGATTTGAGTGGCAATGATGTCATTCCGTTTATGTACAGGTTCTTTTTTGAAGACTGATTCTTTTTAAAATCCTCTTGATTCCCACCAGTTTTCTATATTTACTTACCCTCATTAGTGTCTTCGTAGGCTGTTTGCTCATGTCTGCTGTGAGTACAGCTCTAAAGTATGCAGAGTATTTCAGGACTTCAGGAGCTGCTGCCAGGTTTATTTGCATTCAGAATAATGACAGGTTACTCTCTGCTGCCCCCTAGAGTATAAAGCAGTTCCTGCTTCTGTCCAAACGCCGCTCAACCCTCATCATCCAGTGCCTGAAAGATTCCGAATCCAGCAAGCCTAACTTCATGCCTCGCCTCTATATTAACCGCCGCCTGGCCATGGAGCACCGGGACAACCCCAGCCTCGACCCCACCTGCAAAAATGCTGTTTTCACTCAGGTAATCTCATCACCCACTCACTCACTCCAAGTGTAGTTAGTTTTTGCACTGATGCTACAAGGCAAGGTAGTTTTGTGCACGAGTCATCACATACATGACTCAAAGCGTTTGATTTGTTCAGTAATCTGTAACAGATGTGATTATAGTGCTGTGAAAAAGTATTTGCCCCTTCCCCATTTCTTCTTTTTTTTACATTCTTGTGACACATAAATGTTTCAGATCATGAGTTACTTTCAATATTAGACAAAGATAGAGAAAGAGCTCAGCAGCGCATGGACTTCCTGAGATGGATGAAAAGAGCACACCAACCCCCTCCGATTCTCACCACCCTCTACAGAGGCACTGTAGAGAGTATACTGACCAGTTGGGTCTCTGTCTGGGCAGGAGCCTGCAGCGCCTCTGAGTGACCAGAGCTCAGAACATAAACAGAGACCCCTCCCACCCCCACCATGGACTGTTCTCGCTGCTGGCCTTTGGAAGGAGGTTCTGAAGCCTTCAAAGTAGAACAGCCATGTTCAAAAACATCTTCTTCCCACACACCATAAGAATGCTGAACTCTAAATGACATGCTGCTCCTATTCTGTATTTTTTTATTACCTCATACTTGGGCTCTCCAGTGCAATATACTCTTGTACATATTCTTATTTAAAATTATTTATCTGCTGATATACATATGTTTACATATGCACTACACTTTGCACTACATCGTAATACTTATGTTACCGATATACTCTGAGCCAAGGCAGCGAAATTTCATTCTAATGCGCACTGTACGATGTTAATTAGACTGTCTAAGTCTAATGTACCCAAGTAAACACAAAGTGGTGCCTCTGAATGATGATTTCATCAATTTATTTCATATCCACCTCTGATTGTGTCTTGGAGAGTTTTTGGAGAGCCACAGTCCTCACTTGAATCCCACTGAGATGCTGTGGCAAGACCTTAAACCGGCAACTCGTGCTCAAAAGCCCTGCAGTGCAGCCGAATTGAAACAATTCTGCAAAGAAGAGTGGCCCATATTTTCTCCACAGTGATGTAAAAGACTCATCGCAAGTTATCACAGTCGTTTGATTGCAGTTGTTACTGTCCTCAGCAGCATAAGCAGTCATTAGGTTATGGGGGCAACTGCTTTTTCACGTGATAGATAGATAGATATATAGATACTTTATTGATCTCAAAGGAAATTTAGCAGCCAGTAGCAGAAACACAACACTATACAGTAACCGTGGGTGATATAGATGTGGAATAAATCTTTATCTTTAATAAATGGAAAGATCATATTAAAGCTGCACTGTGTTCACTCGCCTTGTCTTTGTCTTATATAAAAATGAATTGGATGATCTGAAACATTTCAATGTGACCAAGTAGCAAAAATAGAAGAAATTGGGTGTGGGTAAATACTTTTGCACAGCACTGTGTGTGGTTTCTGACAGTGTGACACTTAGCTATACACATGGGCAGAGCCATGTTTGCATAGGTCACAAAAAAAAAACAGCAGCAGCCTGAATTTGTCCATCGTTTTTTTCTCTCTCCGTATCATAAATTTGACTTTTTTGTTTGTTTTTGATCCATCTTGCAGGTGTATGAGGGTTTAAAGCCATCAGACAAATATGAAAAGACTCTAGACTACAGGTAAGTTTTATTTTACTGTATACACCACATAAAAAACTCAGTGTTTTTAGTTCAAGAACATAATTGTACCCATTGCAGTGCAACACAGTGAGATGCACACAATTTATACACTCAAGTGTTTGGACACTTGTACTTTTTTAGGAGGCATTTACATTATTTATACCCTGTTTTTGAAAAGAAAATAACAAATGTTCTCCATGTTTATGACCTTAGATGGCCTGTGCGTCATGACCAGTGGTGGGAGTGTAAGTTTATCGCAGAGGGGATCATCGATCAAGGTAACAGCTTCACATCACAGTCCTGGTGTTTCTGTTTAAGCAGCTAGACTCGCTTGAACTTTCACTTCTTTATTTTGCCCATGGAGTCAGACGGCTGCTGTCTAAGCTGAGCCTCATTTCTGAGGATAAACAGCTCTAAAGGGATTATTTAGATCTAATATAATTTAAACCAAACCAAATCATGTTTGTCACATCACATTTACACAGGTGCACAGCTGAGTGAATGTGTATGTATGCGCACACACACACACACCGATCAGGCATAACATTACGACCAGCTCATTGTCCATTTTATCAGCTCTACTTACTGTATAGCTGCACTTTGTAGTTCTACAGTTACAGACTGTAGTCCATCTGTTTCTCTGATACTTTGTTACCCCCTTTTACCCTGTTCTTCAGTGGTCAGGAACCCCATGGACCCTCACAGAGCACGGGGAGTGGATCAGACACAGCAGTGCTAGAGTTTTTAACCACTGTGTCCACTCACTGTCCACACTATTAGACACTCCTACCTTGTCGGTCCACCTTGTAGATGTAAAGTCAGAGACGACAGCTCATCTGCTGCTGCACAGTTTGTGTTTGTCGTCCTCTAGTCCTTTATCAGTGGTCACAGAACGCTGTCCATAGGACGCTGTTGGCTGGATATTTTTGGTGGGTGGACTATTCTCAGTCCAGCAGCGGCACTGAGGTGTTTAAAAACTCCAGCAGCACCACTGTGTCTGATCCACTCAGACCAGCACAACACACACTAACACACCACCACCACGTCAGTGTTACTGCAGTATTGAGAATGATCCACCACCCAAATAGTACCTGCTCTGTGAGGGTCCATGGGGGTCCTGACCACTGAAGAACAGGGTAAAAGGGGGTAACAAAGTATCAGAGAAACAGATGGACTACAGTCTGTAACTGTAGAACTACAAAGCGCAGCTATACAGTAAGTGGAGCTGATAAAATGGACAGTGAGCGTAGAAACAAGGAGGTGGTCATAATGTTATGCCTCATTGCTGTATATGTATAAATATATATGTAAAAATATACACATTAATGTAGAACAATGTTGCACCACTCTAATGTTTTTTGAAATACAAAAGCTTGATGTAGTGTATAAACACTGTTAAAGGGTCCATACCGGTGTAAGATATGGGCCCTTTAAGAAGTAAGGCCTAAACACTTTTCTCCCTGTTGTCTAGGAGGAGGCTTTCGGGACAGTCTGGCGGACATGTCTGAGGAACTCTGTCCCAGCTCGGCTGAATGTGCCATGCCTCTGCCTTTCTTCACCAGAACCTCGAACCAGGTACCCAGCACTCCAGTAAAAATATTGTTGCTGTAATGAAATAACGACTGCAGTAAAGGTGAAAATACCTTCACAAGAGACGACTTTAATAAAGTAGAAAAGTTGCAGCTTAAGAAACTTCCTTAGTACAGATTAACTTATAAAACTGCAGTGGAACTTCTTAGGCCCAATCCCATTTCACCCCTCACCCCTACCACCTAGGCCTCACCCCTCTGTTTTGCACAATCACGTCTAGGGGTAAGTTGTGCCAAGATAGAGGGGAGGGTGAAGCGAGGGCTGCATGACCCTCCAAATGGAGGTTTTTCAGAGATTCTAAACAGAGAGATATGAGAAAAGAAAAACTGACAAGACGGCTGAACAAAAGACCAAAGAAAACCATAAATGCGAGAATTTTCTCTGTTAAAAAATTAAGATAACCACTGTTTTATATTAGTTTAATGTTGTATGTATGTATGTATGTATTTATTATTATTATTAGTAGTAGTAGTAGTAGTAGTAGTAGTAGCAGCAGTAGTAGTAGTAGCAGCAGTAGTAGTAGTAGTAGCAGCAGTAGTAGTAGTAGTAGCAGCAGTAGTAGTAGTAGCAGTATTTTGGTCCTTTTCTTTTTAGCAAGCATAAAAAAAAAAAATCGCTATTACTGTGCTGGTGTCTCTGTAGCTAAATTTCACGTTCCACCTTAAATGATGTAGCAGTTACATTCTGGCACTTCAGACATCAGAACTGCTGCTCCATTTAAGGTGGAACGGGAAAATTCAAACAAGAAACGAGAATATCTGACTTCAGCTTCATATCACTGAAGAATTAGGGGTGGTGATAATAAATAATTGCCCCCCTCTTTGAAGGCGTGTGATCCCTAAATGTAACTAAAGCCCAGCAGTGAGGAGCTGAACTTTCCCCTCCTCTGCTGTCACTGCAGACGGGCAGGGTCTCCTACAGAGCAGCGCTAGTAGCTGTTAATGAAGTGATGCTGTTTTTATTTGAGGCTCTCATTTCAGAGGAAAGATCTCAACCACTGCCCTGTAACTCAGTTCCAAGGGGTTAGGGTGACACTCAAAAAGTAGTGGTAGGGGTAAAAAGAAATGGGACTGGGCCTTTGTCCATCCAACACCTATCAGTATAGTAACATCCAGTACAAGTCAAGTCAAGAGGCTTTTGTCATTGCGTCTGTGTACAAGTACACGGTGGAGTGAAATTACGTTCCTCCAGGACCAACACCGTGCAACATGGACCAGAATAGACAGTACAAGGTGCAAACATGCAGATGTAAGTGTGCAGAACATTACCAGCACAGCACACATTAACACACCACCACCACGTCAATGTTGCTGCAGCGTTGAGAATAATCCACCACCCAAATAGTACCTGCTCTGTGAGGGTCCATGGGGGTCCTGACCACTGAAGAACAGGGTAAAAGGGGGTAACAAAGTATCAGAGAAACAGATGGACTACAGTCTGTAACTGTAGAACTACAAAGTGCAGCTATACAGTAAGTGGAGCTGATAAAATGGACAGTGAGCGTAGAAACAAGGAGGTGGTCAGAATGTTATGGCTGATCAGTGTATATAGTTTGTATTGAACGAAGAAAATGGAAATAATGGGGATTCTGCCTGTTTGAGTTGAGCTGTTATGAGCTCAGGCAGCAGAATGACTCTGTACTTGTTTCTTCATCAGGGAGCTGGAGAGGCAAGAGATTTTTACGTGCCTAACCCGTCGTGCCGAGAGTTCCACAAGTTGGAGTGGATCGGGCAGCTCATGGGAGCGGCTCTGCGCGGGAAAGATTTCTTGGTGAATGACATATTCTGCTGTGATCCTTTAAAGAGCCTTTAACCTATTATTGTAAAGTATTAACAGCTTATGTGCTTTCCTGTGTTTATTTCTCTGGATTCCTTTGTTCAGGTTCTTGCTCTGCCTGGGCTGGTGTGGAAGCAGCTCACTGGAGAGGCAGTCAGCTGGAGCGAAGATTTTCCTGCAGTGGACTCTGTGCTGGTCAGCAACACCAACTTAAGCACTATATTCACTGCAAAAAATAGTGTCATCTCAAGTGAAGTGATCCTAAATCTAGTCAATATGTCTAAGATTTTTCGAGATGTACTTGATATAAAATTCTCTCACTCATTTTTAGACATAGTTTATGTGTTTAAGGCAGTTTTATTAAGTAAATTTCTCTCACTATATACTGGCAGTTAATTTTGCCTCCACATTTCTTAAAACAAGGAACATTATCTGCCAGTATAGTGAGATAATTTTACTTAATAAAATTTCCTAATACAAGTAAATAATGTTTTTAAAAAAAGGCAAATAACGTTAAATTAAGCTTACAACTACAGCTGGGCGATAAAACTATAATAATCATCGCAATTAACTTTTCTTGATAGAAATATACAACCCCAATTCCAATGAAGTTGGGACATGTGTAAAACATCAATAAAAACAGAATACGATGATGTGCAAATCCTTTTCAAACTATATTCAATTGAATACACTATAAAGACAAGATATTTAATGTTCAAACGGATAAACTTTATTGTTTTTTGCAAATATTCACTCATTTTGAATTTGATGTCTGCAACATGTTCCAAAGAAGTTGGGACAGGGGCGTGTTTACCACTGTGTTACATCACCTTTCCTTTTAACAACACTCAATAAGCATTTGGGAACTGAGGACACTAATTGTTGAAGCTTTGTAGGTGGAATTCTTTCCCATTCTTGCTTGATGTATGATCTTCGTTCTCGTATTTTGCGCTTCATAATGCGCCACACATTTTCAATGGGAGACAGGTCTGGACTGCAGGCAGGCCAGTCTAGTACCCACACTCTTTTACTACGAAGCCACGCTGTTGTAACACGTGCAGAATGTGGCTTGGCATCGTCTTGCTGAAATAAGCAGGACGTCCCTGAAAATGACGTTGCTTGGATGGCAGCAGATGTTGCTCCAAAACCTGTATGTACCTTTCAGCATTAATGGTGCCTTCACAGATGTGCAGGTTACCCATGACATGGGCACTAACACACCCCCACACCATCAGAGATGCTGGCTTTTGAACTTTGCACTGATAACAATCCGGACAGTCCTTTTCCTCTTTGGCCCGGAGGACACAACGTCCATGATTTCCAAAAACAATTTGTGGACTCAGACCACAGGACACTTTTCCACTTTGCGTCAGTCCATCTCAGATGAGCTCGGGCCCAGAGAAGCCGGCAGCGTTTCTGGGTGTTGTTGATATCTGACTTTCGCTTTGCATGGCAGAGTTTTAACTTGCACTTGTAGATGGAGTGACGAACTGTGTTCACTGACAGTGGTTTTCTGAAGTGTTCCTGAGCCCATGTGGGAATATCCGTTACAGAATGATGTCGGTTTTTAATGCAGGGCTGCCTGAGGGATCGAAGGTCACGGGCATTCAGTGTTGGTTTTCTGCTTTGCTGCTTACTTGCAGAGATTTCTCCAGATTCTCTGAATCTTTTGATGATATTATGGACTGTAGATGATGAAATCCCTAAATTCCTTGCAATTGCATGTTGAGAAACGTTGTTCTTAAACTGTTGGACTATTTACTCACGCAGTTCTTTACAAAGTGGTGAACCTCGCCCCATCCTTGCTTGTGAACGACTGAACCTTTCAGGGATGCTCCCTTTATACCCAATCATGACACTCACCTGTTTCCAATTAACCTGTTCACCTTTGGAATGTTCCAAACAGGTGTTTTTTGAGCATTCCTCAACTTTCCCAGTCTTTTGTTGCCCCTGTCCCAACTTCTTTGGAACGTGTTGCAGGCATCAAATTCAAAATGAGTGAATATTTGCAAAAAACAAAGTTTATCCATTTGAGCATTAAATATCTTGTCTTTGTAGTGTATTCAATTGAATATAGGTTGAAAGGGATTTGCAAATCATCGTATTCTGTTTTTATTCATGTTTTACACAACGTCCCAACTTCATTGGAATCGGGGTTGTAAGAAATCTTTGATAAATGTTCAATATAATATGCTATTCTCACACTTCTACGTTTAGCGACAGCCCTGGTGGCTTTTTTTTCTCATCAAAACTACAGCACTGTTAAAGCACTCAGTCATATTTTAGTATTAGTGCATTCACAAGCAAAAACAGTGAAAGAAAGTGGGTTCGTGTGAGTTACAGGCCTGATAAAAGTAAACTGAGGATTCTGTATATGTGGCATTGGAGAGTGAGAGAGCGCCATCTTCCCAATGAAGGAATTTATAGTTGTGTAATGTGTTTAGTGCTGTGTTATACATTATTATAAGCAGTATTGTATGGTCATGCGCTGAAGTTGTATTTTAGGCTGTTTTTCCCTACAATGTCGTGTTTGTCACACCTGTCATTTGTCCTGTATAGGCTGGGTCTAATCTTGGCATCAGTCCAGCTATAAAACTGTCAGTCCAGTGTCTTGCAGGCTTGGCTGGCTGTCTGGTACCTACACGCAAACGAATAAACTTCACTTGTCCAGACATCAGGCTGTTCCCCTGGTACAGTTAGGGTTTGGATTCTTCACCAGGCTACCTGATTTTAGCAGCTGGCTAACTGTAAGCAGCGCTCTGTCACTCACACAGCACGGCGAATTGATGTTACTGTTGATCAAACAAGACAAAAAAGCCCCGATTTGTCTGGTGTGAGATTTACACTGTGGTTAATGCTTTTACACAGCCAGCATCCGATATACTGCGGTTCCCCGAAACTTTGTCCCGCTGTCCATTGAGAGATTTGTCATGTTCCACTGTTTGGTGAGTGTTTGTCGTGTTCTGACCATAATGGATAGTTTAAAATGACAATAAACTACTCGGGAGCAAAAATCAGCCTTCAAACCTGCAAGAAATAATGATTTGACATTTATCGCGATATGTATCGATATCGAACGATATGACATTCTTATGACAATATCGCCCAGCCCTACTTACAATCTCCACATGAAAAATATTAGATTTGTTAACAGTATTTAAGGTATGTTTACTTGACAATACACCATTTTTTGCAGTGTTGTTTCAGTAAACACTGAAATCGAGTCTTGAAATGATTATCTCACTTTTCATGTCTGAGTTTCCCGTGTTGTGTTTGAATGTGTTCAGGTGAAGCTGCTGGAGGCGATGGAGCACATGGATAAGGAGACGTTTGACTTTAAGTTTGGCCAGGAGCTGGTGTACAGCACTCCGCTGAGCGACGGCCGGCTGGTGGAGCTGATCCCCGGGGGCGGGTCAGTGGTGGTGCGTTATGAGGACCGCATGGAGTTCGTCCGGCTGGTGCAGAAAGCCAGACTTGAGGAGAGCCGGGAACAGGTAAAACACACCTGCGCAGACACACTGTATACACACATGGACACTATAAAATATAAGGTCGAGAACTGTGTACATGCTTAAAGTTGGTGCTTTTAATTATATATAAACAAAAGGATGGATGTGCTGCTTACAGCTGATGATAAATCACCATATAAATACAGTTGTGTGCAAATGTTTGGGCACCCCAGGTCAAATTCCATGCTGTTGTTGACTTGGAGTGTGAATAACTGAACACATCCTCTGCTGAGAGCACACTTCTACATATCTCCACTCACAATTACTGTTTATTCATGTGTTGTGGATAAATATGTAACATAAAACACAGTCTGTGCAAAAGTTATGGCACACATTTTATTTTTTCCGGTATGTTAAACTCAGCCAAATTAACCAAACATTTGTTTGTTTACGTATTACAGATAGCAGCCATTCAGGCAGGCCTTCTGAAGGTGGTGCCGCAGGCTGTCCTGGATCTTCTGGCGTGGCAGGAGGTGGAGAAGAAAGTGTGCGGAGACCCAGAGATCACTGTGGAGGCTCTAAAACGTCTCAGTGAGTCACTGACCTCACACAGCACTGCAGGCGAAAAGCATTCACTATTGATTTTGACCGCTCTCTGCAGAACGACTCTGTACTGAATCAGAGTAACCTGTATCTCAGTTTATATAAATGTTATCTAAAGCCCAGTTTACAGTCAGCTGACAAGACCAAACGGTGTTAGAATGCTCACAGTGGTCAGATTTCCTTAGATTAAAATGAGCCCTGGTGTGAATGTTCTGTTAATGTGGTTCATTTGAAAACGTAACAAAGATCACTGGGGCACCAAATAAGTGGACCTTATTCCTGGACCTTATTTATGGACCTTAGTGCAGCTCCTGAAGGCCTAACCAATGGGAGAGCTTGCTTGGCTGTATCTACTTAGATACCACAGAGAAAACAGTCCTGATTGGATCATTTTCTGCTGGGTGTTTTCAGTCAAAACATAATAATGAAATAAAAATATTACTACAATATTTAAGAAGTTTGAAGCAGCAGCGTGTAATATTTTTGTTAAAATAAAGAAGTAGCGTTACTGAGTAAGGAGAAAATGGAATACACTAAAATATGGAGCGGGTGTGCTGCTGTGAGTCGTGCTGTAAAGCCATATAAAAGTAAGTTTTTCACACCATGTTGTGCGTCTTTACGTGTTAATGTCACACACAGGCGCAAACAAAAGGTCCAGCTCGATGTTTCGGCCTCAAATGATCTCAAAATTAACACTGTACAGCTGAAGATCTTGACCAAACTAAATCTTGAGTTCTCTACACTCACAAAAGTGAGGAGAATTTTATAGTTTAATAGTTTAAAGGTTCCTGAATTATGCAGAGGTGATGCATGAACGTGGGAAGGGCAAAATTAGTAGACAGGTGAGCCCCTCCTTTACCCTGAGCCCTTTAAAACCGTGTATTTTCCTTGTGCCTTTACTTACTTCCCAAGAATAACTCAGGATTAATGCTGTGCTCTTCGTAAAAGCCTTAATTCTTAATAAACTTACAGATTTCTCTGCTGCTCCTTGATGTCTTAAGAAAAAAAAAATCAGATTTATCTGCTTGTTTAGGATCCAAAGCACAAGCGGTGTTATAAAACATTCTTCCACACCTTGCATGCAGTTACATGTTTCCACCAGAGAGGTCTCCAAATCCCCGAATCCTACACAGTGTTGCTTTAAGTATAACAAGCATGATGATTAAGATTAAGAGACCCTTATTAGTCCCACGACAGGGAAATGTCACCTCCGCATTTAACCCATCCGTGCAGTGAAACACCACATACATGCTAGTGAACACACACACACACTAGGGGGCAGTGAGCACACTTGCCCGGAATGGTGGGCAGCCCTATCCGTAGCACCTGGGGAGCAGTTGGGGGTTAGGTGTCTTGCTTAGGGGCACCTCAGTCATATACTGTTGGCTCTGGGGATCGAACCAGTGACCTTCCGGTCACGAGGCTGGTTCCCTAACCTCCACTTGTTGTTGTTTTTTTAATTTATTTATTTATTTATTTATTTTTTTAACTGAAGGTTAGGTCTGTTAGGTCTTTGCTGAAGGACTCTTTTTTTGTTGTAAAACTGAAGCTGTAACTCTCCACTGTCTTCTATGACTCAAGTGTGAACTGGGCTTAAGTTAAACAGTTTGTTTATTTACTCATATTTTGCTAATGCATGTAATACAGACTGCTCTTTTGTGATAATCACAGTAATGAGTTCTGTTTATCTTCCTCCAGCTCGCTATGAGGATCTGGAGCCGACAGATATCAGAGTGCAGTATCTCTGGGAGGCCCTGACCAACTTTACTAACGGTGAGTACATGTCCAGGTCCTTTCGCTGACCACTTCTTTACTGATCCTGTAAAAATGCTTCATGTCACTGATGCCTGTTTGTGTTGATTTTTCAGAGGACCGCAGCAGGTTCTTAAGGTTTGTGACGGGTAGAAGTCGACTTCCTGCTCCGATCTACATCTTCCCAGATAAACAAGGGTAAGTCTGTGCTCTGCTTGGCTCTCTGTAGCTGCGTTCCAAAGCCCAAGCTGCAGCCGACGTAGGACGGGACCTCAGTGAACCTCCTATGAAGATTTCTCCTTAGTAGCGTATTGGTCACACAAATGGATCAGTCCTAACGATGCTTTGTGGTGATGCCACCAGAAAGGTTCCACCTTCAAATGTTCTTATGTAGCACAATAATATTGACCACCTCCTTGTTTCTACACTCCACTTACTGTATAGTTCCACTCTGTAGTTCTACAGTTACAGACTGTAGTCCATCTGTTTCTCTGATACTTTGTTACCCCCTTTTACCCTGTTCTTCAGTGGTCAGTACCCCCATGGACCCTCACAGAGCAGGTGCTATTTGGGTGGTGGATCATTCTCAGCACTGCAGTAACACTGATGTGGTGGTGGTGTGTTACTGTGTGTTGTGCTGGTCTGAGTGGATCAGACACAGCGGTGCTGCTGGAGTTTTTAAACACCTCAGTGTTTGAGAATAGTCCACCAACCAAAAATATCCAGCCAACAGTGTCCTGTGGGCAGCATCCTGTGACCACTGATGAAGGACTAGAGGATGACCAACACAAACTGCAGCAGCAGATGAGCTGTCGTCTCTGACTTTACATCTACAAGGTGCACCGACAAGGTAGGAGTGTCTAATAGAGTGGACAGTGAGTGGACACAGTGTTTAAAAACTCCAGCACTCCAACAGCACTGCTGTCCACGCAGACCAGCACAACACAGATTAACACACCACCACCACGTCAGTGTTACTGCAGTGCTGAGAATGATCCACCACCCAAATAGTACATGCTCTGTGAGGGTCCATGGGGGTCCTGATCACTGAAGAACAGGGTAACAAAGTACCAGAGAAACAGATGGACTACAGTCTGTAACTGTAGAACTACAAAGTGCAGCTATACAGTAAGTGGAGCTGATAAACTGGACAGTGAGTGTAGAAACAAGGAGGTGGTCATGATGTTCTTCCTGATCCGTGTATGGACGATATACGATGCTTTAAATAATCAATCATTTTACGCTTTATAAGGAAACAAAGACGAATTCAAGGACGTGAACAACTTCCATTTAAATCAGGGTCTGCTCCAACGGCTTCGTCTTCCGACATTCTCATGGTGCTGTTTTTTTTTTTTTTTTTAATTCTGCGTCATTCGTGTGCAGAGAACTGTGGGTAACCAAAGGCGGCTACATCAATTGCATCCTCTGAATCACTCATGGAGCATGGGCTGCATTTCTAGGCTATAAACGAAGGGTCCTTCACTTTGGAACAGCCTTTTATGACGTAGTGGCCGAAAACGCGGTGTGTGATTTTTAAATATTTGTTCACTTTCTGCTGATCACTGACCAATTTCTCTATATTTATATACAGATCTGAAACCACAGATGCACTTCCACAGTCTTCAACCTGTTCCAGCACACTTTATCTACCAAAATATCCAAGGTGACTTCATATTTCACGCTCTGTGAAACACACACTGCTTGTGACATATCAGAGATGTTTACATATAGAGCTGTGAAAAAGTGCCCCCCCCCTTTATTTTCTTCATTGTTGCGTGTGTCACACTGAATGCTTTTAGGTCTTTAGAGGCTTCATATCATGGAAAAAATGAGTTTCCATCACTGGCTTTGAAATAAAGTATTTGTTAGTAATATGTAAACATTATTATGGTTTTAAAACCATAAAAATAATTGACTTATGTACCTATTCAGTTTGGCCCCGCCCATTCACTCTGAAGTTATAAGGAGGCCTAATTGAGGGCAGCCAATCAAACGAGAACTCATTTACATATATCAGTGTAAAGGCACAGTAACAAAATAAAAAAATTAAAATAATAAAAATGCAGGATTTGGGCCCCTTAAACAAAATATAATATTCACTTTATGTAATCTTATAAAAGCATATTTTTTTATTATTATTTATTATACTGAAGTAGCAAAGATATTCATGTGCAAAAGTAATTGCCCCCTTATTCACTCAGGCAATAAAACCCATTAAATTAAATTGAAGATGCGGTTCAGCTGATTCAACACAGCCAGGCTTGAACGCAAGCAGCCCTGCTGAATGTACGCCTCACTCATATTGAGGTTTACCATCACAGTGATGAGGTCTTTACTAGCACACCAGGCCACGATCAAAAGAAAATCCAGAAGTGATGATATATTTATATCTGTTTAAATATATGTGTGTGGAAAGGGTTACAAAATCATTATTAGGGTTCTAGGACGTCCCAGAACCATAGCGAGGGCTGTTGCCTACTAACTGAGAGCCCTAGGAACATGAGTGAATGTTCCCTGGAGTAGGCGGCCTGCCAAGAAGGCAGAGAGGCAAATCATCCAAGTCACAAAAGGTTCTTTGCTCATCGAATAATGATGTAATACAAACAGTTCTCTTAAGCCCTACAGAAGCCGGATTGGTTTCATCTGGGGAGGTGCTGTAATTTGAGTGACAGATGAGATCTGTGATTTTTAATCCTGTACGAACGTCAGTTTTAAAGTCTGCTACGTAATAATTCCTCGAACACAGAGCTCCTTCAGTAACAGTAGTCCTGTTCAAATTAACCTCACAGTAACATCATAAAAATCCTGCTAATAAACATCGGTACCGGAGTCATTTTGGTGAGCGGGAGACGAGACTAACCACTAAAATAGGGCTGGGCACAGTTCCAGTTCCTTTATTCTCCGGTTCAAAACAGGACGACTGGAGTCTGTGATCTATGTCGTTTTTGGCACGGAGAAATAAATCAGATGTTTTGAAAGTACCTCATTCAGGGCAGTGCAGTGTAGTGTGTGTGTGTCCTGTTGGGCTGTGTTTACGATGAATGAGTCCATTCTCTCCAAGGCTATTCTATCCATTCCATCCAATATTAACTGGAAGTTTAAGATTAAAATGAAATGGGTTCAATGTTGACATGAACGTATCAGTCTTAGAAGTGAAATCCTTTACAAATTACATTACAGGACCGCCTCTGGTTAAACTAATCCAACTCAAATAGGGCTTTATATTACATTTTGATTTAGAATCTAATTAAAGTGACAAATCTGCAATAATAGAGAAAATTATGAAGGGGCAAACACTTTCACGGCACTGTATGCTGGTTTTTATATGTATTTCATCAATATTCTGTGTTTGTGTTCTGCAGTGCTAAAGTTTGTGAAGAGAAGCTTCGCTACGCTGCGTATAATTGTGTGGCCATCGACACAGACATGAGCCCTTGGGAAGAGTGACCGGTCCACATCACGTTTACCAATTTTACACCACAGGATTTTTACATCGGTAGCTTTAGACATCACTATCCACGAGAACGTATCTATAGTGTTGCCAATTGCAGATGTACATAATAAACCAATATCTTAAACATTCACTCCTTTTCAGTGTTTTATTAACACCAGTATATGAACCATAACACAATATAGACCAATCAGGCGTAACATTCTGACCACCTCGTTTCTACGCTCATTGTCCATTTTATCAGCTCCACTTACTGTATAGCTGCACTTTGTAGCTCTACAGTCACAGCCTTTCTCTGATAGTTACCCTGTTCTTCAGTGGTCAGGACCCTCACAGAGCAGGTACCATCTGGGTGGTGGATCATTCTCAGCACTGCAGTAACACTGTTGTGCTGGTGCGAGTGGATCAGACATTCACTGTCCACTCTATTAGACGATCCTACCTTGTCGGTCCACCTTGTAGATGTAAAGTCAGAGACGACAGCTCATCTGCTGCTGCAGTTTGTGTTGGTCATCCTCTAGTCCTTCATCAGTGGTCACAGGATGCTGTTGGCTGGACATTTTTGGTTGGTGGACTATTCTCAGTCCAGCAGTGACACTGAGGTGGTTTAATTGGGCTCTTGACACAGCAGTGCCCATTTTCATTTCTTTCACCCGTATAAGTCTAAGATCAATGTGATCATTCCTGTGATTTAGAGACCATTTAAAATGATCAAATTTGAGTCGACCCCTTCTCTACTGCATAAAAACAGACAAAAGCTATCAAGAGTCTGTGAGACTTGGAAAATGACACTGAATAGTTTGAGAACTGAGGTGTCCTATTCAGAAGTGTGTAGCCTCCTCCCTACAGTCACATACTCAGTAATAACACAGTAGCAAGAACCTAGTAGATGAGCTAGACCAGGTTGATTTTTAAATTTTCCATAGCCTCAAACTCCTTGGGACCACCAGTGGTTCCAAAATGCACTTCATAACTTTCATGTGTCATAAGCTCCATTCAGAAGCTGGGCGTCGTGTGAGGCTGTAACTCTTCTTTCCAGTCAAATAGACGGTGATGTCATTTTAAACCCTTATAATAAAAGAAGCTGAACTCAGTTTGTTTTTCTACTGAAAGTCGAGCCGTTTTCCCCCAAATCTGGGCTATAAACTATAAACAGACGGCGTCTCTTCAGTGATCTGCTGAATTACAGTGATTACTTTAATAATATAACACAAAGAGCGTCTGAGATTTTTGCCTTTCAGCAGTAAATTTTAAACGTATAGTTGTGTAGATCATAAAACGTGTTCTGTTTATTTGAGGGGAACTTTTACAAAAAAAAATAAATGTAGATTTGATGCAGCTACTGAATACTTTGCCTTACAACTTGAGCATCTGCCTCAGTTTGACTTCCTATAACAGTCCAGCTCAGTAGTTAATTTTTAACTGTGCATCACAGCCCTACAAAATAGACGAACACCGCAACTGTGGGGCATTTTCCTTTTTAATAGTGATGGTATCAAACAGAGCTGTACATTTATTTGCCTTTCTTGGCCTTGATCTTCCTCAGGTAGAACTCCAGTTCTTTACCCTCCAGAATGTAGCCATCAGCTCTGCCACATTGTCCGGGTCTGGAGGCAAGGCAGCCTGAAACACAGCAAAACAGACAAAAACAAGCGTTAGCAAATATTCAGACGTGCCTGAAGTCATTCACATCACGTTCAAGCACGAGTCAGAAGTTTGGTAGGTTTCATCGCTGTGGTTTCAGTAGCAGAACTGGTTAAGGTCTCATCACACCAATGCGAGGCTTAAAAACACGGACTGTTTTGGTGGAAGCGGGTCTTACCGAGCAGTTTACCCTGCAGGAACTGCTCTTCCAGGAGAGGGCTGATCTTGCTGTTCTTTCTGCGCTCACTGAACTTTCTCTGGACCTTCTTTGACCTCTTCTTGTTCAGGATGTCCTCCTCTTCAGGGCTCTGCAGGACAAATTACAAGCTTGTTTAAATGAATCAAACAACTCCGCTATGCTTCAGCAGTATAATCGTTGCGGTAGGAACAAAACCTTGTATCTCCAAAATGGTAACTTTACAGGAGTAGGGAAAAACCTACTTTACTTTTAATGCAAATCAATGGAACCAGACGTCTTTCAAAGCCATTTTGGGTTTCTCTTTGTCCATTCATCATGAAATTTACACACAATGTAAAGAGGTCAAAGGCATTTTCAGATTATGCCAAAAAACAGAGATGAAGTTTTTGTTCCGACAGCAGTGATACGCAAATACTGAAAAATGTCTTAAGCTCTGATCAAAACTGAAAGCATGCTCAATTGATTGGTCTTTCTCAGAGTCTTAAACTGCATCACTTCCACTCAGTAGCAGAACTGGACAAAGTTATCATCACAGAAAGACCATGAACAAAGCTTTGAGGGTCTTCAGTCCAAGCCCCGAGACAAGGCCGTTTCCCCAGCTCTAATGCAGTCCACAAATCAAGTAATTAAATCTATGGTTTGACCGAAAACCCAAATTTACACTCTCTCAAACTCCAAACATATATTCTTGATGTCTGAGGTTTGCTTTAGTTTTACACTGGAGGCAGGAAGCTAATGTAGTTAATAAGTAATCGAAGCCAATTAGGAGGTGTACAGGTTTCCTGACAAACAGGTCTTTAATACCTTCTCACATCGAGTTAACCACAAGAGCAGGGAAAACAAAAACCAAGGCCCTGGCATTCAAAACTGCAATAAAACTGATTACATATTAAATTTGTATACTGGTACATGCCTAGAGGCAGGGAATCTGCCCCGGGAGCAGAAAAGACACATACCAGCTTGGCTCCCTTCTTGCGTCCGAGAGGAAGGGCATAGTGAGACTCGAACCACTGCCTGAATGGACCGCTGTCCACAAGGACCACACAGTTCTTCACCAAGGTCTTCGTTCTCACCAGCTCGTTGTTGGAGGCATTGTAGACCACATCGATGATCCTGGTCTTACGGGTGCAGCCTGTTGGAACAAAAAACAGCACAAACACTCAGATGCCACCGTTCTGAACATGTAGCAGCAAAAAATAAAAGGAGCAACAGGTCTTTCTCAGCGTTGGAACATTGGTATCCATCACAAATGTTCAGCAGCAGAACTGGACAAGGTATCGTCATCGAAAGACATGATTTTAAACCCTCTAACGCTGCTTTACAACCTAAAATTGGGGATCAAACAGATGGTTTATGCTCAGACATGGTCACTGTCCACAGAAAGCCATGCATCTCCATGTTTGGCTATTTTTCTAAGATCATTCCAGCACCAGCTGTCCTGGACGCTGTGTGAACAGTTCACAATGAACAGGCTAAAAGAAACACTAAAATCATGTGGAGCAAGTTCTCTTTACACTGAAGGGCAAGAATGTCTACCTTCTGTAAAGTTACTATTTTGGAGATTGGAGATTCTCTGGACAGCAACGATACTCACTTACTTTAGCCTTATTAACACAGCAGTGGTGCTCCTGCAATCTTCACAATGAGTGGACCCAACTGCAAGCCACATTTTGCAGCCTAACCAAGCAACACACCTGTGGCGGATACTCCACATTCATAAAAACTTGGTTCAGGTGTGTTGGGAGCTGGTGTTAAAGCAATGGGCAGCCTGGTGCAGGAGCGCTCAATCCTAGTCCTGGAGAGCTCAGATCCAACACACCTGAGTATTCGGATGCTCCTGAAAGCCTCAGTTACCCGGACCAGGTGTGTTAGATTATGGTTTGAGCTGATCTCCTGAACCAGGATTGGGCAGCCCTGGCTTGGTGGGTCCTGGAGACTGGCTTGAGGAACACCACTCTGGAAGAGTTGGCAAACAAACCCACTTACACTCTGAGCCCCAAGAGAAGTTGCCCACGTCGAGCCTCAGGGCACGGTATTTCTTGTTCCCACCACGGACCCTCACCGTGTGGATGCGCTTAGGTCCAAGCTGTATGGAGCAGAAGGCGTGTTAGATCAAAGCACTTCACTCAACAGGATCTCCACACCCACATCCCAGACGAGCCGAGGCTCCTGAGGACAGCTGTGTGTCAGTGTAACTATGACTAATCCTAACATTGGGAGGTCCAGAGCTTTGACCAAAACGGCCAAAAAGGACCAACCTAAGGACGTGTTTACATCACTCACACAGGCCGAACGTGGGCTTCACCTCCACGTGGGCTGAAGGCTTACCTTGGTGTTTGAGGCCGGCCGGCCGAGCTCATACTTCCTCTTCTTGTGGACGGGTTTGCGTTTGCCGCCAGTCTTGCGGCGTTTATGCCAGTTGTCCCTTGAGATACCTGGATGGAGAGAAGACAATCAGTGCTCAAATCAAGGCATGAGGTCCAGGCCATCAGAGTTCCTCAAGTCCAGGAACCCGAGTGCTCAGTTCTCCAAGGTGTGTATCCACACATTAAAGTCGGATTCCGCAAAAAGAGATCATCATGTGCACTCAAGTTACACGGTCCCATCTATAGACACCTAGAAACAGGCTTCAAGGATTCTTTACTAAAAGAAGTGGTTCTATTTAGAAGCATCTGTAGGCTTAAAATGGTTCTCTGCAGTGAAATGATCTGACATACGGTTGTACATGGGACCTCTTTGAAAAAGCTTTCTGGTGCTAGACAGAACCATAAACATTCACCATTGATCTGAAGAACCATTTCACCATGCAAAAAGGTTCTAAACAGCAGTAACGGTTCAAGTATTCTTTACTGAAGGCAACGGTCCCATTTAGAACCACCTGTATGCTTAAATGGTTCTTCAGATTGATAGAGGTTCTTTAGAGCACCATGTAAACATTCTTTCTACTGTTTAGAGCTTGATGGAACAGCAAAACCACTGTTGGTGTTATACAGAACAAGACATTCTCCATCAATCTGAAGAACCATTTCACCAGGCAAACAACCACTCAACCATGCAAATGGTTCTAGAAAACAGGTCTAGACAGAACCATGAGTTCAATGTACAAGTACATGCATTCTTACTTGGTTCTTCAGATCGACAGAACGTTGTATATGGCTTTAATTAACACCAAGAAGAATTCTGGTACTACAGTCAAAACAGCAGAACCTTTTTGGTGCTATAGAGACGTTTTCAAAAAAAAAAAAAGGAACCATAACACACTCAATCAAGAACCATTTCACCATGCCAAGAACCACTCAAGCATGCAAACTTCCTTAGACAATGGTTCTATAACGTGGTAGAACGACCTACATTCTTACATGGTTCTTCAGATTAATACAACATGTTATTTATGGTTCTAAATAGCAGCAAGAAGGATTCTGGTACTAGTCAACAGAACCATTATGGTGCCATTTAGAAAACAACTTAAAAGATGTACAGTACCACAACGCATTCAACCCAGCTAAAGAACCACTCAAGCATGCAAACGGTTCTAGGAAACAAATATTCTTCAACACAGATTCTATAACGTTACAGAACCACGAGTTCAATCTAAAACCACCTGTTTCTTACATGGCTCTTCAAATTAATACGGCGTGTTTTTAGAGCTCTAAATAACAGCAAGAAGGATTCTGGTTCTACACAGTTACAACAGCAGAACCTTTTCGGTGCTACTTCAGTAACAACTTTCAAAAAACGTTCCACACAGACCCATACAGCATCCCCCAAGCTAAATAACCACTTTACCAGACAAGAAGTCATCCAGGTCTGCACATTTTAGGTTCTATATGGAAACAGAACCGTTCCCTTTACCAGCGAACAGCCGAACCGTCTTTAGGTGCGCAAGAAGCCGCTCGGAGCCCCGGGCCAGCTCGGCTAACACGCTGCCGCAGGGCGCCCGTGCGAACTCGCCGTCTGGGTCACGATTTCAGACTCGAGTCAGAGGTTCGGCACAGACTCGGCGGATAAACCCAGTCCGAGCGGAAGAACCAGAACAATATGGCCCGCTAGAGGAGAACCGGGCCGCGCGGTGTCTTAGGCTAGCCGGCCGCGCTAGCCAGCCTGGGGTTCGCGGCGTTTCGCAGCTCTGAAACGCGCAGAACCGACGTTAACCACTGAAAACCTCCAAAACCGGCCCGGGTCGCTTTAACCTCGCCGCGCTGAACTTCACACCAGCGAGCCAGCTCCACGGCTCACACACGAGCCCGGCCATCTTAGGCCCGGCCACCCTCCCCACCCGCAGCCGCTCCGCAGAAAACACAAAAATAACACCGAAAACCGCCGCTCAGCACCGAAATATGCCCGTACAGCGCGGAGGACATCTCTACTGCAGCACTCCGAATAAAGATTACAACAAAAAACAGCGCTAGACACGCAGATGGCGGCGGATTATTCCCCGCTCGGCTCTGTAAACACGTACCCATTCTCAGGCGCCGGCTAGAAAGAGGGACCCCAAAGGATCATGGGCATGTTTCAAGGACGCACGTATCGCGAGACTTTGCGAGAAGACTGGGGGGGGGGAGTCCGAGTCCGAGTCCGAGTCCGAGTCCGAGTCCGCACGCAGGCAGCCTACCTAGGGCACTAGCTCAGCTCGGCTCAGCCTCGTTTAATGACGGCGTTTTACTGCGCAGGAAAGGAAAAATATCAAACTACCAGCGCAGTGAGAGTTACGTCACGTTAGAGGAAGATTCCACAACCATAAATCAACAGATGTAAACAAAAGGGGGTTTGGTGTGAAACTTTCTGTTCTAGATAAACTTACCGAGTCAGAGCTGTTCACAGTGGTGGTGATAGGAACCAGACGTCCCCCTCTAAAAGCTCCTCACAGAAAGTTCCTACATGAAATGGCTATGAATTCACTGCCTGATGACTGAGACGCTGTTTTATGACAGCTTTGTGCACACATTACTATACTGAGGCCCCACCTTCATATATCCAGACCGCACATTTACTATACTGAGGCCACAAATTCATATATCCAGGCAACCTATTTAAAAATACTCACCACGTCACCAGAGGAGCTTTATATATTTCACTACCATTTACATTTACATTTATGGCATTTAGCAGACGCTCTTATCCAGAGCGACTTACAAAAGTGCTTGTCATTACTTCAGAATATCTCATGTTAATAAAGGTCGACATAATTTTAAAGAGCTTTGCTCTAAATTGCTACCTGAAGTTATCTATGCATTGAGACCTAAAACAAATACAAGTAGAAAAATACCTACAACTCAACACAGAGTCTACACAACACTAAACCTGCTGAAAAAAAGTTTGTAATAAAATACAGTGAACAAAAAGAGGTGAAGATCTTTAATAGACAGTGTTAGTGATTAGATAAGTGTAGTGTAAAGAGATGGGTCTTCAGACGTCGTTTAAAGACAGCAAGTGATTCTGCTGTTCGGACACTTAGGGGAAGTTCATTCCACCACCTTGGTGCCAGGACAGAGAACAGTCTGGAGGCAAGGAAAACTCCTTGTGATCTGCAAGATGGTGGGTCAAGTCGAGCCGTACTTGAAGCACGAAGGTCTCTCGGTACGGATCTAGCTTTCACCATTGATCTCAAGTAGGAAGGAGCTGGACCATTTTTGGCTTTGTAGGCCAACATCAGGGTTTTATATCTGATGCAAGCTGCTACAGGAAGCCAATGAAGGGAACGCAGCAGTGGAGTGACATGGCTGAATTTAGGAAGGTTGAAGACAAGTCGAGCTGCAGCATTCTGGATCAGTTGCAGTGGCCTGATGGTACGCATTGGAAGACCAGCCAGAAGGGAGTTACAGTAATCTAGTCTAGAAATGACTAAAGACTGAACAAGTACCTGTGTGGCCTCTCTAGAGAGAAAAGGTCGAATTCTCCGGATGTTGTAAAGGAGAAATCTGCATGACCGAGTCAGGTTAGCAACATGAGCCGTGAAAGAGAGCTGGTCATCTACAACTACCCCAAGACTACGAGCTTCTGTAGATGGAGTAATCAGGGTGTGCTCAAAGGGAATTGAGAGATCACACCGAATACCAGAAGATCCCGGGATGTAAAGCATCTCCGTCTTGTTTGGGTTCAGCTTGAGGTGGTGGGTTGTCATCCACGATGCAACGTCTGCCAGACATGCTGCGATCCGAGTCGAGACCTGTGGGTCATTAGGAGGAAAAGAAAGGATGAGTTGTGTGTCATCAGCATAGCAGTGACATGAAAAGCCATGAGAAGAAATAATATGTCCGAGTGAGCGGGTATAGAGAGAAAATAGGAGATGACCCAGAACTGAACCTTGAGGAACACCAGTGGAGAGGTTGCATGGAGTGGATGTTGAGCCCCTCCATGTTACCTGGTAGGAGCGCCCCTCTAGGTAGGACTTAAACCACTTCCATGCTGTTCCTGAAATGCTAAGGCCAGAAAGGATAGACAGAAGAATCTTGTGATTGACAGTGTCAAAGGCTGCAGAGAGGTCGAGAAGAATCAGAACTGATGACAGTCCAGCTGACCTTGCTGCATGGAGTTTCTCTGAAACTGCGATGAGTGCAGTTTCAGTAGAGTGGGCTGGTTTGAACCCGGATTGGTTGGGGTCCTGTAGCTGGTTTTCAGAGAGAAAGACAGATAGTTGGTTGTAAACAGCACGTTCGAGAATTTTAGAAAGGAAGGAAAGGAGAGATACCGGTCGGTAATTGTTGATGTCGGTGCCATCGAGACTCGGCTTCTTTAGGATGGGGACCACCCTAGCTGCCTTGAAAGAAGATGGAACCATTCCAGATGACAGGGAGCTGTTGATGACGGAGGAAATGAAGGGAAGAAGTTCATGAGAGATAGACCGGAGCAGTGTAGATGGGATGGGATCCAGAGGACAGGTGGTAGGGTTACAAGATGTTAGTAGTTTATGTACTTCCTCATTTGAAAGAGAAGAAAAGCAGGTAAGAGTTTTAGGAGAGAGTGAGTGGTGGCATACAGTGGTTGGAGTCAGAGAAAAGGAGTCACAGATCTTATTCACCTTTTCTTTAAAGAAGGAAGCAAAGTCATTAGCAGTAAGAGAGATGGGAGAAGGAGGAGGGGGAGGGTTAAGGAGGGAAGGAAAGATGCTAAAAAGTTTACGTGGATCTGCTGCAGATGCCTCAAGCTTCTCTCTGTAGAAAGAAGACTTAGCAGCAGTCACCTCTTTAGAAAACTTGGACAGAAGAGTTTGATAGGAAAGAAGGTCAGCAGTGAGTCTTGACTTCTTCCATCGTTTCTCAGCCAGTCTGAGAGCCCGTCGGTTGCTACGTAGAGCCTCAGTCAGCCAGGGAGCAGGTGGAGATGATCTTAATGGTCTGGAAGAGACAGGATATAGATGATCAAGAGAAGATGATATGGAGGACAGAAGTGTATCTGTGGCCGATTCCACTGAGAGGGAAGAGAAGGAGTCAGGGGATGGCAGAGTTGAGGTGATACAAGAGGCAAGGTTTGAGGGAGAGATGGAATGCAGGTTGCGATGTGTTGTGGTGGTGTGTGATGAAGTAGGGAAAGTTGGGAGAGAAGGGAGAGAGAGGGAGAATGAGAGAAAGTAGTGATCCGAACAGGTTAGTGGAGTTACTACAAGGTCCTTTGCAGACGTGGGTCTGGTGAAGACCAAGTCAAGGACATTGCCAGCTCTATGTGTGGGAGGTGACTGGTTGAGGGTCAGGTCGAAGGAAGACAGCAAAGGAAGGAGGCAGGATGACTGTAACTTGTCTAACGGCAAATTGAAGTCACCAAGTAGGATGAGTGGAGTCTCACCAACTGGAAAGAGGCTCAGGAGAGTGTCCAGCTCCTCAATAAAGTGACCTAGTGCAGAAGGGGGGCGATAAACAACAAGAATGTGAAATTTGCTTGGAAAGTACACAGTGACAGCATGAAATTCAAAAGTAGAGATAACAAGCTGTGGAAAAGAAAGTGGTGTGAAGCGCCAGTGTTTAGACAGAAGCAGACCCGTGCCTCCACCTCTTCCAATCCGGCGGGCAGAATGTGAAAAAGAGAAAGCTGAAGAGAGAGCAGCAGGGGTAGCAGAGTTCTCTGGAGTGATCCAGGTCTCTGTCAAAGCCAGAAAGTCAAGAGACTGAGAAGAAGCAAGGCTTGTGATGTAATCACATACCATCAACGTTCCATATAAACTCAGAAGATTTGTGTAGGTTCTCTGGTGGTTCTAGATGGTAAATAAAACGTCTATATCTGTGTTGTAGTCATGGCGACGCCTGGTTCCTATCACCACCACTGTAAAGACGTCTGAACCATTTCACACCAAACCCTCTGAATCTCCGATTACACCTGAACACTGAATTATGTGGAAATTGCCTTCACCTGAACCCAAAACTGCATTACATTCACTACTATACTGTACTGTACTGTACTGTACTGTACTATACGAATGCATGAATACTGGTGCTATTTTGAGTTCAGTCTTCAGCCTTAAGCCAGAACTGACCAAGCCAAGACTTCACTCACAGATCAGATCAACAGAGCTGAGTAAAAAGGCTGAAATGTAACTTTGGAACATTAACTAAGCAGAACCACAGCAGAACCATGTCCGTCAGCAACACCAGCCGGTTTAACCTCTTATTCTCCAGGGTGTGTTCTGGTTTGTTTATTTATTTTTTGTAAATCTCCCCTCAAATGAACAGAAAAATGTTACAGATTAGAGCAGATCACTGAAGAGACGCCGTCTGTTTATAGTTTATAGCCCAGATTTGGGGAAAAACGGCTCGACTTTCAGTAGAAAAACAAACTGAGTTCAGCTTCTTTTATTATAAGGGTTTAAAATGACATCACCATCTATTTGACTGGAGAGAAGAGTTACAGCCTCACACGACGCCCAGCTTCTGAATGGAGCTTATGAAATAAAAAGTTTATGAACATGACCAAGTGCGCTTTGGAACCAAAGTTTGGTTGGAGTTTAAAATGTCACTAATGTAGATTTAAAATGTCATTTTTGTACTGCAGTTAAATTAATCTGTAAAGTGAATGTTAATATAGGCCCATGATTGTCTGCTCTCAGGATAGATTCCCTGTCTCAAGTTATGCACCAAATGTAGAAATTTAATGTTAAATGAGTAATTATGCTTTAGCCAGGGTTAACTATAATCAAATATTACATGAATTAGTGCAGATGTGTCAAACTCGACCACTTAAAAATGATTAATATTAAAAAAAACGTCAAGGCCCAGCCGTGCTTTAATTTTTACCTAGCATTTTGTGATGATGCCTTGAGACAATTTAAAGAAAAAGAAATACAGAATTAGAGATATTATTTTGGTGATGATGCCTTTTGGATCATTGGATGATATTTTGGTGATGAACTTTTATTTTGAGAAACGTTTATCATGCATACGGTCAGTACTTGAACTTTGACCAACAGAACATGCTTCATTAAAATCAGAGAGCAGAATTAGTCTCAATTTAGTTTTTAAACGACACCACAAATACACTGTATCAAAATATCACATGTATTGTGAAAATGTGTTTACACACACACACACACACACACACACACACACACACACACACACACACACACACACACACAAACACGCACAAAAGTATTCGGACGTCTGGCTTCACACACATATGAACTTGAGTGACATCCCATTCTTAATCCATAGGGTTTAATATGATTTCGGCCCACCCTTTGCAGCTATAACAGCTTCAACTCTTCTGGGAAGGCTTTCCACAAGGTTTAGGAGTGAGTTTATGGGAATTTTTGACCGTTCTTCCAGAAGAGCGTTTGTGAGCTCAGACACTGATGCTGGACGAGAAGGCCTGGCTCGCAGTCTCCGCACTAATTCATCCCAAAGGTGTTCTGTTGGGTTGAGGTCAGGACTCTGTGCAGGTCAGTCAAGTTCTTCCACACCAAACTCGCTCATCCGTGTCTTTATGGACCTGCTTTGTGCACTGGTGCGCAGTCATGTTGGAACAGGAAGGGGCCGTCCCCAAACTGTTCCCTCAAAGTTGGGAGCATGAAATTGTCCAAAATCTCTTGGTGCTGAAGCTTTAAGAGTTCCTTTCACTGGAACTAAGGGGCCGAGCCAAACTCCTGAAAAACAACCCCACACCATAATACCCCCTCCACCAAACCTTACACTAGGCACAATGCAGTCAAGTACAAGTCTCCTGGCAACCGCCAATCCCACACTCATCCATCAGATTTCCAGATAGAGAAGCGTGACCGGTCACTTCAGAGAACACGTCTCCACTGCTCTAGAGTCCAGTGGAGTCGCTTTACACCACTGCATTCCACTGCTCGGCCATGGAAACCCATTCCATGAAGCTCTCTACTCTGTTCTTGAGCTGATCTGAAGGCCACGTGAAGTTTGGAGATCTGTAGTGATTGACTCTGCAGAAAGTTCCTGACCTCTGTGCACTATGCCCCTCAGCATCCGCTGACCCCACTCTGTCATTTTATGTGGCCGACCACTTCGTGGCTGAGTTGCTGTCGTTCCTGATCACTTCCAATTTGTTATAATGGCGTCCGATCACGGTACCACACTGGAATTCACTGAGCTCCTGAGAGCGACCCATTCTTTCACTAATGTCTGTAGAAACAGTCTGCATGCCAATTCAATGATTTGGATGGGTGACTGAAAACCTTTGGAAACATGTGTATATATAGAACCCTTGAAGAAATAAAATACAATATAAATAAAAATATAAAAATACAAATAAAAAACAAATACACACCGAGTAGGCATAACATTCTGACCACCTCCTTGTTTCTACACTCATTGTCCATTTTATCAGTTCCACTTACTGTATAGCTGCACTTTGTAGTTCTACAGTTACAGACTGTAGTCCATCTGTTTCTCTGATACTTTGTTACCCCCTTTTACCCTGTTCTTCAGTGGTCAGGACCCCCATGGATCCTCACAGAGCAGGTACTATTTGGGTGGTGGATCATTCTCAGCACTGCAGTAACACTGATGTGGTGGTGGTGTGTTAGTGTGTGTTGTGCCGGTACAAGTGGATCAGACAAATATGTATGTGTTTGCCATATTGTCCACCTGTAATTAGTGCACACTTAAAATGATGGTTCTTCAAGGGTTCTTTACTAAAGACAATAGATTCAGATTGATGGAGCATGTGTTGTAGATGGTTCCTTATAGCACCAAAGAAGGTTCTTCTAGTGCATACAAGATTGACATAACAATAGAAGAACATTTGGTGCTATATGGAGCCCTTTTCAAAAAGGTTCTGTATACAACCATCTACACAACACATTCTCCATCAATCTAAAGAACGCTGTAATCACTCAAAGGGATCTTCAAGTGTTCGTGGTTCTATGTAGAACCATTTTCATTTTTACTAAAAAGCCCTCGAGGAACCATCTTTTAAAAATGTGTACAAGCTGAAGATTTTTAGACCGAATCCATAATGAAGTTCTTAAATCATGTAAATCAAATAATCAAAACCGTTAACTCTGCTTATTGAATTTGACTGTTTGAAAACATCAGCTGTGTTACTTTGTGTGAACATTTCACAATGTATAAAACAGAAATGATCCAAAATGATCTGCAATAAAACTTCATTAGAGCATTTATTAAAGGACACTTCAGTGTTGGAAGGTTTTACAGCAGCGACAATCAAAACAACCACATTCACCATATTTACGCCGAATGGATCAGACAGGAGGACTTTCAAAATACATGGAATTTAATGTGCAAAATTTCGAATTTTTGTGCTGAATAAAAAAAGAAGACCCAAATTAGGTGAGGCAGTAATGAGGGTCAGCAGCTCAGGCCACAGACTTGTTTGTATAATCTGTCTCTTGCTCCTTTTCTGCCTCGCCCAGAGTGACCACACACTGGGGCCTCTCCACTGATTCCTCGTAGTGCTGCTGCTGCTGCTGTTCACACCCACACGGCTTAGCTGGCATGATGTCGACGGTCTCCATGTCTTTTGTGTGCGTCTTTTTCTTAGATTTCACTTTTTTAGTGCAGCAGGACAGTCTCTGGCTCTTCTTCTGCTTTTTGGGGGTAGGCGGCCACACGCTGACCGGCAGCATCGGGATTTGGTAGCTGGTGGTTGAGTCCTCCAAATTGTCATCAATTTCCCTAAAACATTCAAGGCATAAAAGGAACTTTTAACCCTGAAGGAAACGGAAAGGCTACAGCAGCAGCAACACTTTCCATACTCAGAATTGTAACTTGAAAAATGTAGTTGAAGCTGCACTGTGTAAGATTTGGGGATTTGGTGACCTCTTTGGTGGAAATGTGTAACTGCACACAACGTGTAGAATTATCTATTGTCATCACATCTTCATCAGTATAGTGTTGATGGAGATCATTTGAGGCTGAAACATCAAGCTGGTTAATACATAAAGATGTACAATGTGGTCCCGAAAAGATTCCAACCCGACGCCTCTGACTTTTAAATGATTGTTTCAGGCTTTACAGGACGACTCACAGCAGCTCACGCTCACCGCGTTTTAGCCTGTTCTCATTCTCTTCTCTCAGTAATGACACTTATTTCAGTTTAAACAGCAAATCTTACACAGAAGTAAGCAGCTTTAACTTTGAGGCACGTTAATGTGACAGAATTTTGTTCTTTTTCTCTTTTTATTGGGCCATTTATAAGGAAGTGTTCACACAGTGTAAAGGCCAGCGAGATTTTGATGTGACAGATGAAATATTAGCTCAACAATGTCTTTGCACCTTTTCGCCTGAGAAAAAGGTAACAGACCTCTGACGGTTACTATAAACTGGCGGAGATCATCAAAGAAAGGTTCACCTCATGTCGTAGGTGGAGCCCATAAAGACAGGCTTAGCTGGGCCGAAGGGCAGGCTGAAGCTTTTCTCCGTCCAGTATTTGTCCTTTTCCAGAGGAGGGAGGCTCTGGTGCATGTCATCCACAGCCAGCATGGAGACCTGTGATAAATGCAGAGGCAGGCAGCTGTTACAATGGCTCACTGCAGAAAGGGAACCAACACTGAGCTACGTCTCAGTTACCTGAATGTTTCGGTCAATAAGCTGGTTGGTTTCAAAGTCATCATCGTCCTCTCCAAATGGGTTGATGATCAGCTCTCCCACCTGCGCAAACAGATGAGTTTTTCGTTCTTTAAAAATGAACAGGGTTTTTATCACCTCGTCAGCATTATCGTCCCCTCGGAACTTTGAGGTTCTGACATTCTCCAAAGTCGAGTTATTTCACACTCTTTTTCATGTTCTTGACAATTTAACATTCTGTGATGTGCTTTTTTTAAGTTGTGCCTTTTTGGACAAAAAGGTTCTGTCTCCAAGTCAAACTTGGTTCTATGATGTTCCGTCTGTGAGCCAATCAGCACTTCGAATGCACACAAGAGAACCAGTCTGGTTCTGTTTCTTTGTCGTGCTGCTGCTCTGCTCAGCCTGTCGTCTTACAGCTTCTTAAAGTCTGACTGTCTTAACCTTTATAAATATTAAGCTGATTATATAGTGAACGATTGAACTGATGGGGTCTAAATTATACCATCATTCATTCATCCGTCTCTTCTTTCTTCTGTCTCCCAAAATAAGACATTTCGGCTCATTAGAGTCTCATTAAAACAAAACCTCACACGGCCTTTAGACTGACCGGCTACTCTGACCTGCTAGGACAGTTTATTATAGCAGCCGGTTTCTGTCTCACCTACTGGACACCTAGACTACCCCCTCTAAAACTGACCTCTGCACTGGACATAATATTTAGCTGACCTTTATGCTTAATCTATGTATCAGTGCTTTTTGGATTGAGGAAAAGAAGAAGATTTGTCCTAAAACAAGAATAAAAATAAATAAATAAATAAATGTCATTATATATATATATATATACACACACACACACACACACACACACACACACACACACACACACACACACACACACACACACACTTTAAAACAAATTGCGGGTTTTAACTGTTTATGTTCCTTGAAAATTGACGCTTCCTTTCATGTTTTGACAGAGATGCGTTCTCAGGATTAGAAGGTTCCAAAAAATTCATTTACAAATTTAGATTTTTTACATTTAGAACATATTTAGGGTGTCTGTCACTCATGTAGGACAGAACCATACACCTCTAAGTAGATGATATGCATATGATAGGTACAGTTCTATTGCTCTAATATGAGCATTTTGTTTGTTTGATTGTTTTAAATCCAACCTTCAGCCAGCCTGCGTAGAAGAAGAACTCGAGCAGTGTGAAGACGGGGACGTACAGATCCACGTGAACTTTGTGTTCGTCGGCTCTCTCTGGTTTCACAAACTGACGTCCGATCAGACAGAAAGCAAAGAAGGAGTAGACGGCCAGAGTGACCACCTACAGACAGAGGAAGAAACATTTCTATGCGCCCACTGTCCATTTTATCAGCTCCACTTACTGTATAGCTGCACTTTGTAGTTCTACAGTTACAGACTGTAGTCCATCTGTTTCTCTGATACTTTGTTAGCCCCTTTTACCCTGTTCTTCAGTGGTCAGGACCCCCATGGACCCTCACAGAGCAGGTACTAACACACACGATACAGTCACTATGAAGTTTTACAAACCCCTCACAGTGGTTTTAAATCAAAGTCAAGCTTTTTTTAACCTTCAAATGTCATGAAGTTCCTCATGACAGCTGCTTTACCTGAGTGTAAACCATTGGGATGCTGATCCAGTCGTAGTGGAAAAGCATGCTGCACTTCGCCCTGTAGTTATTCAGCTCCTGACAGACAGAGAAGTAGTCAAGGCGTCAGAAGTGTCAGTGCAGTCCAGATTTACTGGCACAATGCAGTCTAAACAGCACAGGTGAGGGACATTTCTACACGGCAGCTCCTGAAAACACTGACATATTTAGAAATAAGTGTACAGTCTTTAAAAAGCTGGTTGGTAGAACTCTTAAAGAATCTTTTGCATGATTAAAAGGGTTCTTTGCATCATGAAATTATTCTGCAGATCGCAGCGTGCAGTAGACGGTTCTATATAGAACCTTTTTGAAAAGGGTTCTGCTATTATGATGTCGAGCCTGTGACAATAGAACATTTCTGGTTCTCTATAGAAGCCCTTCCAAAAAGGTTCTATATGAACCACGTGCAACACATCTGCTGTGCTTTTAAAGAACTGCTTCACCATGCAAAGAACCCTTTAATCACGGAAAAGGTTCTTTGAGTGTTTGATTCTATATAGAATTTTAGTAAAGAAAACAAAAACACTTAAAGATGGTTCTTCAAGTGTGTATATACACTACTACCACCACCACTACAACAGCAGGGTTTACATTCAATCCAAATCACATGAATTCATAAATAACTTTGCTCATCACAAATACAATGGGGCTAAATATCAGATCAGAAAGAAAATTTCATATTTTCACAGCATTTTTGTTAGAGATTGCACATTGCAAGCCTTAAAACGTCCTGCGTGACACCATTCCAACTCTGGAATGTTCACTCTCATTGGGAATGGTGTGCTTGTATACAGATTTTTGACCAGACATATGGTCTCCGTGCCATCATTAAATTACACTATACTTTTCCTCTTGGAAAAAAAGTGGGGTGCACTCAGCTTATCATAAAATCATGTTAATCCACCCCATTAATCATGTAGGATACGTTAGCAAATGCATAGCAACCACCTGGGATACCAGAGCAACTCCATAGCAGCTCCCTACCAACCATTTGGGATATCATAGCACCCATCTAGCAACCCCCCTGAAAATGCCCTGGATACCATAGCAAATGCTTAGCAACCACCTAGCAACCCCCAGAGCCAACTGAATACCATAGCAAATGACTAGCAACCTGGGACCACCTGGGATACTGTAGCAACCACAAAGTGACACACCCTGCAAACCTAGCAGTGAGTCTGTTTATTTAGGTGAAGCACGTTTACTTTTGTTTACCATTTCTGGTCAGAGGAGTGAAGCGACAATATGGCTTGTTTTTTTAAAAAAAATGAAAGTTGGTGGTGAAAACAGTTAAAAATGAATAAACAGTAAACTTAATGAGTCCTGACTGTTCAGAGTCCACTGGTCAAAAGTGGAAATATTAATCATCACAGCAAAGCAAGTCACCTTGAATGAAACCAAACAAAATCCAGTCCTGAGGACGAATCACTGGTCACTAGTGTTAGTTTGTATATCTGGTCCTCGTAACTGATACAGACTGTAAAAGAGCGAGTCTGTGTAAACACACTCACGTCCATCAGCAGCTTCAGGGCCATGTCGTCCTTCACTCGGCCCTCCTCTCTGGCTTTGGAAGCCAGGTTTGCAAACCATGTCAGAGGCATCCAGTATTTATTGAAGTCCGAGTACAGATGATCGAGAGTTTTCAGCTCCTCCTCAGTCATAAATCCTACATTCAGGGCAGTGATATTATATTACACAGCTGTGACATTAAAGCTCGGATGCAGTTACATCCAGTTCTCCAGCTCCTTTACTTCACTTCCGTTCAAAATGACACAGCCCTGCTGGTGACATCCCACATAAATCAAAATAAGCACAGTGAACTGGTTACTGACCCAGATTATTAAGTGTAAACACATTCATTGTTTGTTAATTTGATCTATAACAATGATATGAATTATTTGATACTTTAGCAAATGTATAACATTAGTCTGGCCAGAATTCCACACTTGAACATGTCTATTGTAGGTCTGAACATATTCCAGTAAACCCTGGTAAGAGCAGGTACACTGTTGTCTGATCCGAGTCTCCTACCTGCCTCCACTATGTGCTGCATTGTGGGGAAGCGCTTGTGGACCCGTGTGCTGATGGAGCGCAGGATGAGGACGGAGGAGAGGTTGGCGTATCTCATCATCGTCCGCCTCAGGAGGCGACCTCGCTCGTCTGCCCCGTGGACATTGCCGGACACCACCATCATCAGGTTATCGGGCAGTGGGAAGCTGGTGTACTGACCCCACCAACGCTGGAACGCCTGCGTGATGTAGAACCCTGGAGAACCCAGTCTGTTCAGTTAGTAAAGCTTAGACTTTTATTACTTTATTACAACAATGATGTGCTTCACCCAGCTTCCCCTGTCCAAACCAGAACGTGTTTGGTTCTTCAAGGGTTCTTTAGTAAAGACAAATGGTTCTGTATAGACCCATGAACACCCAAAGAACACTTTGCATGATTAAAGGGATCTTCAGATTAATGAAGAATGTGGTGAAGACCAAAGTGTTCTTCTATTGTTACAATGTCAAGCTTGTAATAAAAGCAGAACCCTTTGAGACTATGAAGTACCCTTTTCAAAACGGTTCTGTAGAACCACATACCACACATTTTTCAATCTGCAGAACCACTTCATGGTGAAAAGTCATGCAAATGGTTCTTTGAGTGTTCATGATTCTATAAAGAACCCTTGAAGAGCCATCCTTTTTAAGTGTGTGGTTAAATGGTTCTTTGCCTGATGAAATGGTTCTTGAGGTTGATTGAGAATGTATTGTTACATATAGAACAATTTTAAAAATGCAACACAAACACAATAGCAAAACCCTTTTCAAAAAGGTTCTATAGAGAACCATATAAAATTCCTTCTCCATCAATCTGAAGAACCATTTCACCATGCAGAGTGCCTAAAGCATGCAAAGGGTTCTTTGAGAGTTTTTGGTTCTGTATAGAACCATTGTCTTTACTGAGGAATCCTGAAGCATGCAAATTATTGTTTTATTATTATTATTATTATTGTTAATTATTGAGTGTTCATGGTTCTGTGTAGAATCTGTCTTTACCAAAGAACCCTTAAGCATGCAAAGCGTTCTTTGAGTGTGGTTCTATATAGAACACTGTCTTTGCTAAAGAACCCAAGAACCATCTTTTTAAAGAGTGCATGACACCGTTATCTATAACCTGAACTAAAGAAGGCCGTTTAGTTGAAACAGCAGCAGCTGACTGGAAGCTTAAGTTTGTCCATTGGTATTGATGACCATATCCATGAGGGTTTGCTGGACAGTGGTCAGCTCATGGGGGTTTCAAAGGAAAGGTTTAGATGGACGTTCTAGATTTGCCTTACCAAGAACAAAAGACATGGGGATGAGTTTGGCGAATTTGTTACAGTGGCGTGCGGCTCTCTCAAACAGCTCCTGCTGGCCTCCACTGAGGACACACCTGAAAACAGGTTCACAACCAGATTTAAGCGGCTCTCGCAGCCTCACCGTCCAACACTGAAGTCAGGCAGATTACACAGCACCAAAAAGACATCAGAACAGGAGAACCTCGCTCGGTGCTATACAGAACCCCTTTTAAAAAGGTTGAATCTGAAAAACCCTTTCATGATGCAAAGAACTCTAATCATGCAAACGGTTCTGAGTGTTCATGGTTCTACATAGAAACATTTTTTCACTAAAGAACCCCTTAAGAACCATCTCTTTAAGAGTGTGTAACAATAGAAGAACCCTTTTGTCATGCAATGAACCCTTAAATGGCTTCTTTGTGTTCTTGGTTCTATATAGAATCATTTTCTTCACTAAAGAACCCCTGAAGAACCATTGTTTTTTAAAAGTAATACCCAAAAGAACAACACAGAGCTGCTATCTGGTGACAGAACATTCAGATGTTTGTTCTTAAAGGAACAGTAGATGTTTTCAGTAGAGCAGCTCGTCCTCACACTGTGTATAATAATGTGTATTGTAATGTTTCCCAGCTCTAAACTCTTACAGACGGTCCTTCAAGGGTTCCTTAGTAAAGAAAATGGTTCTATATAGAACCATAAACACTCAAAGAACAGTTTATGCTTAAATGGTTCTTTGCATGGTGAAATGGTTCTTTAGATTATTTGAGAATGTGCTGTATACGGTTCTATATCGAAGCTTTTTGAAAAATTTGTTATATACAACGCCAAAAAGGGTTCTTCTATTGTAGCAAGCGTGACATCATAATAGCAGAACCCTTTTTAAGAGGTTCAATATGGAACCAAATACAGCACTGCAGTTCTAGAAGTTGCTTGTTACTGAAGCAGTTTTTGTCCTGATACTCTTGCACTCCTACACACACACACACACACACACACAAATAAAAAGGGTTCTATGTGGCACCAAAAAAAAAAGGGTTCTGCTATTGTGATCATGTCAAGCTTGTTACAATAGAAGAACCCTTTTGGTGCCATATAGAACCCTTTTCAAAAATATGTACCCATATAGAACACATTCTAAATCAGTATGACGAACCATTTTATCATGAAAAGAACCATTTACACACACAAGTTGACTGTTTAAGGGTTCTTTGGGAACAAAATGGTTCTAAACAGAAAAACAGAAAGGGTTCTTCTATTATTACAATGTCTGTAACCATAGAATAACCCTTTTGGGTGCTATATAGAACCCGGAACCATATACAACACATTCTTTAGCAGTCTGAAGAACCATTTAATCATGCAAAAGGGTTCTTTGAGTATTCTTGGTTCTTAAAAGGAACAGCAAGAGCAAATCACTCCTCGTGTTTCCAGTGAAGCAGGTCATCCTCGCACTGCGAGGCGTCACCTGTAGATGACGCTGAAGAAGCTGTAGAGGAAGCAGAAGACGAGGAACTCCTTGTAGAGCAGTTTGTAGATGCTGCCTTTCCACCGGAACAGAAGTTTGGTAAAGCCAGCAAACCTGGCGTTGGCCACTTCCAGCGTGTAGGACACAGTCATGATGGACGGAGCAGCAGAGGAACCCTGAGAACCAAACACATCTCACTGCATTTGCCTTCAGTGTGGGTTTCAGTGAAGAACAAATTTTATCATGCAAAGAACCATTTACCCTCGTCCTTAATACTGTTGGCTGTTTAAGGGTTCTGTTTAAATGGTTCTATACAGAAACAGAATTCCTATATAGAAAAAGGGTTCTTCTATTATTACAACGTCAAAGCCGTGACAATAGAATAACCCTTTTGGGTGCTATATAGAACCCGTAACCATATACAGCACATTCTTTAGCAAATCTGAAGAACCATTTAAATCATGCAAAGGGCAGAACCATCTATGTTAAAGAACCCTTGAAGGATTCTATAGAATCAACAAAAAAGGGTTCTTCTGTTGCAACAAGCTCGGCATAATCACAGTAGCAGAACGCTTTTTTGGTGTGACAGAACCCTTTCCAAAAACGTTCAATATAGAACCATTTAAAAACACCATCAACCCTTTCGTAGTGCAAAGGCCCCTTTAAGCAAGCAAAGTATTCTTTGAGTGTTCATGGTTCTATATAGAACCATTTTTTAGCTAAAGAACTTCTGAAGAACCATCTTCTGTAAGAATGTAAGTAATATATCGCTGCTGTCGGAAGAAACCTCGTATCTCCAGTTTTGTCGTTTTTCAGTTTGACATGTTTTGAAAGAGCCTGCTGGTCTTTAATGTGTGTGTAGATTTTATGATGAATGGACCAAAAGAAACGGCAGAAAATTACTCTGAAAAAATTCTGGTTCCCTTGACTTGCATGAAAAGTAAAGTATGTTTTTTCCTTCTCCTGTAAAGTTACCATTTTGGAGATATGAGGTTTTCTTCTGACAACAGCAACATGTAACATTGTCCAGCTTCACTGTAAGACGTTTATGTTTAGTTATAGTGCAATTATAAGCACACAGTCTTTTGGGGTAAATACTGCTGAATAAATGATCGTATGTAAATGTATGCAAGCTGTCTTTAACCCCTACCTGAGTGCTGCAGGTCCGTGAACAGTGAGAGGAGGCCAATCCATCGTCTCCCTCTTTATATCCCCTGCAGAACGACAGCTTCCATCCTTTCTGTGATTTGTGGTTTGGGAACCGGAGTTCTGTGCAGGTAGCGACTGCATAAAGCTCTGTATTCTGTCACTGTCGGTAATTTGCAGTGTTCCCGGTTAGTTATAAAGGCAAACATTGTAAAGTGGAAGAGATTTATAGGATTACAGCCTGTCTGGTGGACGGATTTCTCACCGAGAGATACAGAACCACAATGAGTATTTCAAGCATTTACCGGCCAAAAACAAAAGAAGCTGACATACATTCTCTAACAAACATGCTTATCAATGAGGAACGATGCCTTTTCTTCTTCTTGAGAGAGAATGGACATTATGATTACAAACCTATAAACAGGTGGGTTTGTTGATAAATGTGTCCAGCAATAATGCGATTACTGAAATTGAACTTCTCCTGCAGGGTTTTATTATCGCGGCTCTAATCAGACCTGGACCAAAGGGTAAGGTAAGGGGAGAGAACTCGCCCCAGGTGGAGGAGTTTAAGTATCTTGAGGTCTTGTTCATGAGGGATGGGAAGAAGAATCGTGAGACTGGCCATAGGCAGTAATGCGGTCACTGTACTGGACTATGGTGGGGAAGAGGGAGCTAAGCCACTCTCACCTGTGGTCAGGAGCTGTGGGTAGTGCCCGAAAGAATGAGATCACAGATCCAATGAGCTTTCTTCACAGGGTAGTGGGCTACACTGACAGGATGAGGAGCTTTGTCATCCAGGAGGAACTTTGAGGTGCTCCACACTGAGAGGATCCAGTTGAGGTGGTTTGGGCCCCCTAGATGCCTCCGCGTGGAGGTTAACCAGGCATGGCCTACTGGGATGAGACCCTGAGGTCGTTATAGGACCCGCTGGAGGGATTATATCTCCAAGTTCGGCCTGTGAGCAGCTTGCGGTCCCCAGGAATGAGCTGGAGGAAGGTGAGGGGGACAGGGCTGTCTGCTCTCCCAACCTATTAGGCCACTGAACATTTGAAATTATATTGAACATCGTCTCTGCCCATATAACCTTCAAAAAAAAGAATTTTTGGAAAATTTTGCATTGGATTCACACCATTTTATTTTAGCTTTATTTAACCAGGTAATCGAACTGAGATTAAGTGAGGCATAGCCAAGAAGGCAGAACACAAAAACAGCCAACAAAGAAACAAACAGAACCACATCAGAGGCAAAACCAAGAGCAAAACAGAATGATGCAGTCATTTTAAATCGCTCGAGGACATAACCTGCTCCAATTTCATGTGTTTCTGCTGATCATTCCAGGCAGATTGAGCTCTGACTAAAAGCTGCCTTGCCATATTCAGACTGTACCAGCAGAGCTTCCAGATTAATAGAAATATTAGAACTTATTGTACCAAGACTTTTGATATGAATGCAGACAAATATGAAATAAGATGACCAATAACTGCTTTATAGACAAAACATCCAATGAATTTGACTTTGTATTGAAAGTGAAGCCTAACCCTTTCATAAAGTTCATGGTGAGGAGTTTAATATCTAGCGCCTGTGATCTTAATGCTGAATGATCGAGTCCTTGTCTTTGAAGTATACCGGTTAAGCAAATCAGGTAAAAAAATAAATTAATTAATTAAAAAAAAAAAAAAAAAAAAAAAAAAAAAAAAGAAAAAGGAGCTTCAACTACTTTTTCTTCGTACCTGTTGAGTAAAGCAAAAATGTATAACATCGCTGCTGTCAGAACAAAACCTCGTATCTCCTGTAAAGTTACCATATAGGAGAAGGAAAAAAAAAAAACCCACATTATTTTTAATGTAAGTCAATGGAACCAGACAGGCGAGGTGGGTAGCGAGGAGGGCCTGGGTTCGATTCCCCGGCCGGGCGACCAGGGTCCTCTCTGTGTGGAGTTTGCATGTCCTCCGGGTTCTCCGGGTTCCTCCCACAGTCCAAAGACATGCAGTCAGGCCAGCTGGACATGCTACATTGCCCCTGGGTGTGAGTGACTGTCTGTCTGTCTGCCCTGCGATGGACTGGCAACCTGTCCAGGGTGTATCCTGCTTTCCGCCCGAAGACTGCTGGGATAGACTCCAGCACCCCCCCGCGACCCTGACGGAGAAGCATCTTAGAAAATGGATGGATGGATGGATGGATGGATGGATGGATGGATGGAACCAGACATCTTTCCAAGTCATTTTGGGCCGTTTCTTTTAGTCTATTCATCATGAAATTTACACACAATGTAAGGAGCTACAAGCGTTTTCAAATTATGTCTAAAACTAAAAAACATCAAAAATGAAGGAGAGGTTTCATTCTGACAGCAGCAAAGATGTAGCATATAAAGCTTTTAGAATTATTTCATAAAATCACCTGATAATTTAACCACAATTTGAGATGAAAGTACTTTCCACAGTTGTATGTTTATGGTGTGATAAGCCTGTGAATTGGGTACATTTTTGTCAGTCAGGTTGAGGCAAAATCATGTAAATATAAGACAAGACAATGCATTTACTGGGACATCAGGGGTTTTTCCCAAACCAACCAACCAGAATTCTGACTTCTAACTGGTGCTTTAACACCTTTATAGGTCAGTGCCGAGTATTGTATATTGAATTCAGCTGAGGTAAGATAGCTAACCAGCCAATTGGGCCACTCTAGGCCTGCACTTGCATAGCACTTTCTCCATTTCTGTGGTTTTTCTGTTAATTTGAAAACGCCTGTTCCTTTACACAGTGTGGAAATTTCATGATGAATGGACATGAATTGGGGGAATTGGTTTCATTGACTTGCATCAAAAGTAAAGTGTGTTTTTCTTCTTCTCCATGATATCATTTTGGGGATATGAGGGTTTTCATGACAACAGCGATATAATACATTCATATGTGCATCACAATAGCTGCATATCACTGCTGTCGGAACAAAACCTCATATCTCCGTTCGTCATTTCAGTTTTTGACAATCTGAAAACGCCTATTGCCTTTTACATGGTGTGTAAATTTCATGATATGGACCACAAGAAACTGCCCAAAAAGATGTGAAAAGACGTCTGGTTCCATTGACTTACATTAAAAATTAAGTATGTTGTCTTTCTCCTGTAAAGTGGTGATGAACAAGACCAGGTATTTGTTGCCTGCAGCCATTTCTATAGCAGTTAAATCATCAGTTAAAATGTCATGAATGAAGCACGAGCAGGATTTCACTGAACCAGATCTGTGTTCAACACACACGATGATTAAGAAAAAAAATAAAGCAGTTAATTATGCAGCTATTGTCTCCTTGGAGCTATAAGGTTCTGTGTTCTGAGCAGTTCAGAGATGTTGAGCTTTAGAAGGTTCTTTATGCCAAGTAGCAAAACTGACCTGTGAACATGTCTCTGTATGTATGACTGACAGATGCCCTGAGTGGACTAAATATACAAAATCAACCCCATCAAATCTGTGCATGAGTTTTTGGAACAGGCCAAACGAGAACCTTCCACTCCTGAGAACCCAAGTTCCTGCTTGGAGTTATAAGTTTCTATTTGGCAAAACATGAAGAGAAGCAACGACTTTCACAACACACACAGTTTGCAAACAAAAATCAGTGTATCAGAGCATTTAAACTATCAGGACATTGAAGGTAATACTGGTCATTTTAGTATTTATTTATTTTTTAATGACATTTATTTCTCATTTTAGGGCAAATAGTCTTTTCCTCATTCAAAAAGCACTGATTAAGCATAAAGGTCAGTGCTAAATATTATGTCCAGTGCAGAGGTCAGTTTTAGAGGGGGTAGTCTAGGTGTCCTGTAGGTGAGACAGAAACCGGCTGCTATAATAAACTGTCCTAGCAGGTCAGAGTAGCCGGTCAGTCTAAAGGCCGTGTGAGGTTTCGTTTTAATGAGACTCTAATGAGCCGAAATGTCTTATTTTGGGAGACAGAAGAAAGAAGAGACGGATGAATGAATGATGGTATAATTTAGACCCCATCAGTTCAATCGTTCACTATATAATCAGCTTAATATTTATAAAAGGTTAAGACAGTCAGACTTTAAGAAGCTGTAAGACGACAGGCTGAGCAGAGCAGCAGCACGACAAAGAAACAGAACCAGACTGGTTCTCATGCGTGTATTTGAAGTGCTGATTGGCTCACAGACAGAACCTCATAGAACCAAGTTAGAGTTCGATTTGAGACAGAACCTTTGTGTTCTAGATAGAGTCTAAAAAGGCACAGCTTAAAAAAAAAAAAAAAAAAAAAAAAACACACCACAACACACCTCCTCACAGAATGTTAAGTTGTCAAGAACATGAAAACAGTGTGTGAATAACTGATAGAACCTCATAGTTCCGAGGGGCTGATATGCTGCAATGTTGACACTGCTCCACCAAACCCTTAGCTGAACTTCTGCTTTGAGGCATTTATACAGCTTATCTAATAACCAGTCATAAATCTGCTCACTGACGTTCCCTCTGGCAGGCACGTCTCAGCTGTTCTTTAATCATCGCTCGCGCTCTACCCTCCTAAAAAGGTGGTTCTTCTAGGGTTCTTTAGTAAAGGCTATGGTTCCATTTCACAGGTAAATGGTTTTGGTGAAATGGTTCTATACAGCACCAAATAAGGCTTGAGTGTTAAGTTTTTCAAAAAGGTTCTATAACACATTCTCCACCAATCTGGAGAACCACTTCACCATGAAGAGTCATTTAAGCATGTACCTCATCTTATACTCATGGTTCCAAATAGAACCATTCCTTTTACTAAAGAACCATCTTTATTAAGTGTGTATGTGTGAAGTAAATCGGTGAACAGTCAATTCTGAATGCAATATGAATGTCATTACATAATAAATGAAATGTAAATAAGTAATAAATATGAAATATATCCTTTTACTTCTGCTGAATGCATTACGCATCGTGCTCTTATGATCAAGCAGAACCACATGAAGTCACTACTCATCCTCCAGCTTCTTGTTCGATTTGTCCTGTTCCACCTTAAATGGTGGCTGAGCCGCCTGATTGTCCTGCTGCGCCATTAAAGGTGGAACAGGACAGTTTGAATGAGAAGCAGGAGAAAGAAGCGACTTCAGTTTCGAGAGTTGCTGCAGATTAAATGCATCAGCAACCAAAGTGATTATAAACGTAAATAAGTCCATTCATCGCCAGATTATCGACGTTAATCTTCTCTCTCTTTGCCGTTTCGTTGTCTGTGTTGCTGTGTGACCAGCAGTCTGCGCTGATCTTCAGTTTTTCCATCTTCACTTTCTTTTCTCTGCCCTCTTTTTTCACTTTTGGGGGCAATTTCTGTTATAACGGTTTTACAGTAAAGGTGGTTCATATTATTTTTTCCTAGAAATCTAAATCTGCTGTGGAGCCATAGCAGCTCTACAGCAGTGGAGAGATTATTCAGGCCTGATTCTCAGCCCAAACAGAGTCAGAGTCACTGAGGAGGGTTTTGAGGCTGAAGTGTTAAAGTTTAATGAAGACTGAGTGTGGATGTCTGTACACGTGTTTGGAAGGCTATGATTGAGGTGACGCAAGGCTCGAACTGCCGCTGTACTGATCAGCAGCCCGTGGAGTTACCACTGCACCAACAGGACTCACCATGGCTAAAGCACCTTGAAGGGAAAACGCAGAGGCGGGAAACGAGAGAGACGCTGAAACCAGCACAGAGTTAGAAGGATGAAAAAAGAAAGGAACACAACACACGTCTTTTAGAGTGAAGGGAAGGTAGACTCTGTGACAGTTATGCTTTGTCCTCTTTTTTTCAGTTTTGGGGGCAATTTCTTTTCTGTACCCTCTTTTTAGTTTTGGGGCAATTTCTGTTCTCTGCCCCGTTTTTCTTTCTTTAGTGTTGGGGCAATTTCTGTTCTCTGCCCCGTTTTTCTTTCTTTAGTGTTGGGGCAATTTCTGTTCTCTGCCCTGTTTTTCTTTCTTTAGTGTTGGGGCAATTTCTGTTCTCTGCCCCGTTTTTCTTTCTTTAGTGTTGGGGCAATTGCATTTCTCTGCCCTCTTTTTAGTTTTGGGGCAATTTTTTTCTCTGTCCTCTTTTTCTCTCTTTAGTTTTGGGGCAATTTCTGTTCTCTGCCCCGTTTTTCTTTCTTTAGTGTTGGGGCAATTTCTGTTCTCTGCCCCGTTTTTCTTTCTTTAGTGTTGGGGCAATTGCATTTCTCTGCCCTCTTTTTAGTTTTGGGGCAATTTTTTTCTCTGTCCTCTTTTTCTCTCTTTAGTTTTGGGGCAATTTCTGTTCTCTGCCCTCTTTTTAGTTTTGGGGCAATTTCTTTTCTCTGCCCTCTTTTTCTCTCTTTAGTTTTGGGGCAATTTCTTCTCTCCACCCTCTTTTTCTCTCTTTAGTTTTGGGGCAATTTCTTCTCTCCACCCTCTTTTTCTTTCTTTAGTTTTGGGGCAATTTCTTCTCTCTGCCCTCTTTTTCTCTCTTTAGTTTTGGGGCAATTTCTTCTCTCTGCCCTCTTTTTCTCTCTTTAGTTTTGGGGCAATTTCTTCTCTCTGCCCTCTTTTTCTCTCTTTAGTTTTGGGGCATGGGCGTTGTCTTTTCTTTTCTTACACTAAGTACCATACCAGCCACCCTTCTACAAAGGTGTGACAAATGCTACTGTTTGCCGCAGCCTTAAGTAGTGGAGTCCACAGGTGAGTCAATTTATACCTCATCAACCTGAGGGCTTCTGGGAATTGGAGTTTCTTGAAGTTATGGCCCTTTGCCACCGTTGCCCTCTGCTGGCAGCTGGTGGAGCAGGCTGGACAGCTTGCTGCCGTCGCCCTCTGCTGGCAGCAGGCGGGGCCGTCTGGACCCTTACGGCTGATATAGTGTGGTGGGTAGTGGCTGGTATTCAGATTCAGATTCAGAATAGTTTGCTGATCCCAGAGGGAAACTGCAGTCATTAAAGTTTCAACCGTTTATGTAAAAGAATAAACACTTTAATAACTTAATTAAATGTAATTAATTTAATAACTTAAAATTGAATAACTTAAGAAATGTGTAATATGTACACATTTAAAGTGGCAGTGACTGTTATAAAAAATATGAAGCATACTGTATAAAGCAGTTCGAATTATTGCTGTTATTACTTTATATATTGAGTTATTACACACATAATTTTAAAAAAATTAAATTATTATTATTATTGTTATCCAAATGAAAATTACAATTTGGTATTGAGTATTGCACAGATGAAATATAGTATAAAATATAGTGTAGTGGGTAGTGGTTGGTGTAGTGTAGTGGGTGGTGGTTGATATAGTGTAGTGGGTAGTGGTTGGTATAGTGTAGTGGACAGAGGTTGGTATAGTGTAGTGGATAGTGGTTGGTGTAGTGTAGTGGGTGGTTTTTGGTATAGTGTAGTGGGTGGTGGTTGATATAGTGTAGTGGGTGGTGGTTGATATAGTGTAGTGGGTGGTGGTTGATATAGTGTAGTGGGTGGTGGTTGGTATAGTGTAGTGGTTGGTGGTTGATATAGTGGAGCGAGTAGTGGTTGATATAGTGTAGTGGTTGGTGGTTGGTGTAGTGTAGTGGGTAATGATAGGTATAGTGTAGTGGGTATTGGCTGGTAGAGTGTAGTAGGTAGTGGTTGGTGTAGCGTAGTGGGTAACACATGTGCCTTCTATGCTGTAGACTGGGGTTAAATTCTTGCCTGGGTAAACACCCTTCACTAAACCGGTAGGAGTCCTTGGGCAAGACTCCTAACACAACATTCTCAAATCTGTATAAAAATGATCAAATTGTAAGTCACTCTGGTTACGAGCGTCTGCCAAATGCTGTAAATGAGTAGCCAGCCAACATGGGACCTCCTGAATACCAGCGGGTGTTTCACACACTGCTGTTACCAAACAATACGCAGTGAAGTGGTTTTCTACTTTGGAGCCCTGATGGGAGTTTCAGCATAGTCCCAATAACTACCAATCAGTGCAGGTGTGAAATGAAACTGGTAACGTTTAGAAAATGAGAAACTCCCTGTACAGCAGTTTATACATGCTGTCCTTGTAGTATATTGAAAAGTACTTTGAGCTATATGGCTATCTGTAGTTGTGGTTTCAGAGCACTAAAGGATGATGAGCAAGGTAGTCTTGAGCCCCACCAGACTGGAGTAACTATTGGAGAGTTGTTGTACGATTATTTTCTACTCAGTAAACCAAAATAATCGTTCCCCTGTCTCAGTGTGAGTTTATATCACTTGTGGATACAACATAAAACTGGCGTGGAGATTTGACAAGCTTTTGCTGCACTCTGCTGCTGTCGTCGTTGAGTAAAAGTTCTTTGCTGGATTGAGTGGCTACCGCGAGCTGCACAGGTAGCGTACGGAGCAGAGACATGCCTGCATGTTTACAGGGGAGGGAGAGTAAGAGACCCCACATGGACTAGCACTGCTGTGAGAAAGAAGCTAACCAAAAACAGAAAGAAAATGGCTTTGCTAACTGGAGCTTTTGGAGCATTTGATGAGTCAGTGGAGACCTGGGGAGCTTACATTGAGAGATTTGACTTCTTTGTAGCAGCAAAAACAGCATTAAAGGTGAAGTGAAAGTTGCAATGTTCCTCAGTGTGATGGGAGCAAAGATGTTTAGCCTGTTGAGGAGCTCGGTCCAGCCAGAGAAACCAGGTAATATGTCATACACTGACATTGTTAAAGTTCTGGACTCACACTATTCACCCAAGCCATTGCAAACTGCAGAGAGGTTTAGGTTTCACAAATGAAACCAAGAGGAGGGAGAAACCATTGCACAGTATGTTGCAGTATTGAAGAGGCTTACTGAACACTGTGATTTCAAAGATAACTTGGACAATGCTCTCCGTCACCGGTTAGTGTATGGGTTGAGAAGTGGGGTGATACAGAAGCGGTCACTCACTGAAGCTGACCTCACTCTAAAGAAAGCCATTGAAATAGCATTGTCAATAGAATTGGTGGCAAAGAGGCACAACAGTTAGGTGTTTCAGCCAGAGTGTATAATGTGACAGCAGGACAGGATAGACAGAAGGCAAAGCAATGCTATCGGTGTTGACAAACAGGCCATCTACCTACTGGGTGCTGGGCAAAAGATCCCATTTGCCATAAATGTGAGAAAAAGGGGCATGTTGAATGAGCATGCAGGAGTCTTAAGCAGAAAGGTGGAAAGGTGGAACTCGCCAAAATAAACCAGAGAGGGACAAAAATGTGAACTTGCATTACAAAAAGAAAAATTTGCACTCCGTAAGAGAGACACGTGTACATAGCAGTGCAAGTGACAGTGAGGGTGCGCTGCCTATCAAGATACTGACAGTAAAAGGGGGCTCTGCAACCTGTGGCGCCACAGTTCTAATAGAAGAACATCCCATAAGGATGGAAATTGATACAGGAGCTGCTGTCTCATTGATATCAGAGACACTTTACAAGGAGAAACTATGAGGGTGAGACTGTCCCAGTGCTTGGCAAAGCAGAAGTTCAAGTAGAGCTAAATGGACAGAAAGCCAGTCTGTCACTCTATGTTGTGAAGGGTGACAATCCAGCACTTTTAGAAAGGCCGTGGCTGGAGAAATTGAGGTGGGACTGGTCAAGAGTACAATCAATATCAGCTGAAGAATCTTGCTTGGTAGCAGTGCTAAAGCAACACAACTCTGTATTCAGAGATGAACTGGGAAGCATGAAGGATATCAAGGTGAAACTCCAAGTACAGCCCGATCATCAGCCAAGGTTTCTTAAAGCAAGAATATGCTCTCAAGCCGAAGGTAGATGCTGATATTGACCGTCTGCTTGAACAAGGTGTGCTCGTACCTGTCTCCCACAGTGACTGGGCCACACCTGTTGTTCCAGTCTTCAAACAAGATGGTTCAGTTCGCTTGTGTGGAGATTTTAAGGTTATTGTGAATCCAGTGCTAGTAACTCAACAGTATGGAGTTACTGAAAGCCATGTCACACTCTTTGGACCATTTCCATGTTTTGCCATCACAGAGTAATTCATGCATTGGTTTCAGTAAGATAGCCAACTGGGGTATGAATCAGCCATAATAGTTCAGAAGACCAAGGAATGACCTGAGTTGGCTGAAGTTTTCTGGAAGCGGGGCATCCACAATTGCCTTCAGCTTTGACCAGCCAGCCCTGCAAAGAGATCTTCAATGACAGGCAGCAGGGCCTGATATTGAAGATCTCTTTGCAGGGCTGGCTGGTGGCAAGAAAATTTGCAAAATTGATCTCTGCCAAGCATACCTGCAAATGCATGTGGAAGAGAGTTCTCAGAGGTTTCTCACCATTACAACTCATAGAGGATTATTCAGATACTGTTGGTTACCATTTGGTATTACTTTGACGCCTGCACCATTCCAACGGGCCATGGACCAAATTCTAAGTGGTCTTCTAGGGGTACAGTGTTATCTTAATGACATTATAATTACTGGTGAAATGACACCGAGCATTTGAACAACCTGGACAGGGCACTGGGGAGACTTGAAGAGTATGGCTTATGGGTATGAAAAGACAAGTGTGACATTTTCAAGTCTTCAGTGGAATACTTGTCATTGACTCTGATGGCCTACATATTGCCCATCAAAGCTGAAGGCAATTGTGGATGCCCCTCTTCCAGAGAACGTTGGCCAACTCAGGTCATTCCTTGGTTTTCTGAACTATTATGGCCGATTCATACCCCAGTTAGCTATCTTACTGAAACCAATGCATGAATTACTCTGTGATTGCAAAACATGGAAATGGTCCAAAGAGTGTGACATGGCTTTCAACAAAGCAAAAGCAGCCCTCACAAATGAAACAGTGCTGACACACTCTGACTCTTCTTTGTCCCTGCAGCTGGCATGTGATGCATCCCCATATGGGGTTGGGGCTGTAGTGTCTCAAATCTTACCAACAGGAGAAGAGAGACCAATAGCCTTCGCGTCAAGAACTCTAAGTAAAGCAGAGACAAAATACCCTTTGAAAAAGAGGCACTTGGAATAATTTTTGGTGTGAAGAAATTTCACACTTACCTCTTTGGATGCAAATTCATATTGTTAACAGACCATCGCCCACTTATGTCAATTTTTGGTCCACACAAGGGTCTGCCAACTCTTGCAGCAAGCAGACTTCAGCGATGGGCACTTATCCTTGGACCTCACAACTATGAGATCAAATACCAGAAATCATCAGCTCACAGAAACGCAGATGGTTTGTCGAGACTCCCACGAGACCCATTTTCTACTCTATTTCTATTCTATACTCCATTTCTATTCAAATGGTGGAAAACACACCTGTCACTGCTCACCAGGTGAAACAAGCCACCAGAGCAGACCCTACACTGTCAAAATTGCTTGACTGTCTAATACGAGGACAGTCACTGCAAACACTGGTGGCAGTACCTGAGTTCCAGCCTTACTTTTCATGGGGGAAGGAGTTGACTACTGTAGGGTGTATGCTGTGGGGCCTGCGTGTGATCATTCCACACAAACTGAGAAGACCAGTCTTAAAAGAGCTGCATTCTGGACACTGCGGCATTGTCCGCATGAAGGAGCTCGCACATAGTTATTTTTGGTGGCCAGGGCTGGACAGTGAAATTGAGGAAACTGCCAACTCATGTCCATTATGTCAGACAGTTCGAAATACGCCAAGTCCTTCTCCGCTACATCCATGGGAGTGGCCAGCAAGTCCGTGGCAACATGTGCATCTTGGCCAGTAGAGGGTGCTATGTTGTTAGTAGCTGTAGATGCCCATTCCAAATGGCCTGAAGTCTCAGTTATGCCTACAATAACTTCAGAGGCCACAATTCAGGCTTTGAAGGCTTTGTTTGGCTGGTTTGGGCTACCTGAGCAGATGGTTACTGATAATGGCCCATCATTCGTGTCTAGAGAGATGGAGGAGTTTCTACAGAATAATGACATCAAACACATCCTCTCAAGCCCTTACCATCCATCTACGAACAGGCTAGCTGAGAGAATGATCCAGAGCATAACACATGCACTGAAATCATCAAAGCATGAAGCTCCTCTCAAGCAGCATCTCAATACATCCTCCTAAAGTATCGCAATACCCCCCACGCATCCACTGGAGCATCTCCTGCCTGTCTTCTCATGAAATGACAGCTTTGCACACGACTTGATTTGTGGAGACCCACACCTACCAAGACACATGTCCACTAAAAACAACAAGGTCAGGTCAACCAACATAACAAGTGTTCTAAAGATCGGCAGTTCTCTGAGGGAGATCATGTCCTTGCCCGCAACTACTCCACAAAAGAGTGGAAGTGGGTTCCTGCAGTTGTTCTTCAAAGGACTGGACCTGTTTTATACAATGTCTGCACTCAGGACAACCCAGTTTAGAGGATACATGTTGAACAGTTGCTTTCAATTCAAGCTGCTGGCACTTCAGTAACAGAGGATTCAGATCTTGCTTTAGCAAGTGAACAGTCAAAACTAAACATGCCAGAGACTTTTCCTGTTCCTTCTTCACAAACCTTCGCATTTGCTGTGGCTCCACGTTCTGAAGGAACTCAGTGGAACTCAGTGTTCTCAGTGGAATAAGCCTGGTTTAATTCTACATTCTAACACATCAGCCCCCGAGCAACTTACCAGCATGGCCAGCACACCCTTAAAAAGGATGGTTCTTCAGGGACTCTCGAAAAGGGTTCTGCATAGCACTAAAAAGGGTTCTTAGACTATCACAAGCTTGAAAAAGAAGAATCCTTTTTGGTCCTGTATAGAACCATATACAACACATTCTCCATCAAGCTAAGGAACCATTTCACCATGCAGAGAACCTTTTCAGCTGTGAGTGCTCATGGTTCTATATAGAACCATTTTATTTACTAAAGAACCCTTGAAGAACCACCTCTTTAAGAGTGTCTGACCGAGAAATATGATTATATACATTATTACTGTGATAAATGCTGTGACAATACAGTACAGTGTGCTGTTCTGACAATATCGTCTTTATCGTCAGTGCTGGTAGAAACTGA